>NC_091389.1:11810210-11837710 GCF_038502225.1 Cherax quadricarinatus
GACATGGCCTTGGTGTACTCCCCGCTGAAAATGAGCTGAGGACAGAGAGAAAACAAGAATCAGTATTAATCACAATGGGAATCAATTTAAAACAGAGAATGGGAATCAGGTATTTAAGACACGAAATATAAAGAAACAGGAGTCAATATTAAACAAAAAATGGGATGTTTAAGTCACACATAAAAGATAGAGAAAATGAGAATCAATATAAAAAGAAAATGGGAAGATGTTTTACCCAAAAAAATAGTCAATATACAACAGAAAATGGGGATGTTTTACACACATAAGACAGAAAACGGGGTAACTATGCACAGAAAATGGGAATCAGGTTTCAAACAAAATATAGTGAGAGAAAACGGGGATCACCCTGAGACAGAAAGTGGGAATCAGGGGTGTCCTAAGAAAAATATTTACACAGTAGCTGCCTCTAACTTAACATTGTTATTCTTTGTGGATAACTAAAGTATAATGAGCAAATCTTAATGCTCAACCATAACCAACAATAGAGGATCACTTCTGGGATCCTCTTCGGTTGAAGAGGATCCAAAAAGGGGATCGAGATTTAGAGATCAATCTCCTGTGTTTTTGTCTCTGAGTAGAATTGAACCTAACTCTCTGTGTTGTATTTGTCAGGAAGTTCTAGATCCATCTTCCAACTTTTCCTGTTATTCCTTTATCACACATTTTGTGTGTTATTACACCATGGTCACACTTGTTGAAGACTTTTGTAAACTCTGTGTATAATACGTCTGCATGTTGTTTGTCCTCCATTGCTTCCGTGACCTTGTCATAGTGGTCCAGTAGTTGTGAGAGGCAGGAGTGGCCATCCAAGACCATGTCATAGTGGTCCAGTAGTTGTGAGAGGCAGTAGCTACCATCCAAGACCATGTCATAGTGGTCCAGTAGTTGTGACAGGCAGTAGTGACCATCCCAGACCATGTTACAGTGGTCCAGTAGTTGTGACAGGCAGTAGTGACCATCCAAGACCATGTCATAGTGGTCCAGTAGTTGTGAGAGGCAGTAGTGACCATCGAAGACCATGTCATTGTGGTCCAGTAGTTGTGAGAGGCAGTAGTGACCATCCAAGACCATGTTATAGTGGTCCAGTAGTTGTGAGAGGCAGTAGTGACCATCCAAGACCATGTCATAGTGGTCCAGTAGTTGTGAGAGGCAGTAGTGACCATCCAAGACCATGTTATAGTGGTCCAGTAGTTGTGAGAGGCAGTAGTGACCATCCATGACCATGTCATAGTGGTCCAGTAGTTGTGAGAGGCAGTAGTGACCATCCAAGACCATGTTATAGTGGTCCAGTAGTTGTGAGAGGCAGTAGTGACCATCCAAGACCATGTTATAGTGGTCCAGTAGTTGTGAGAGGCAGTAGTGACCATCCAAGACCATATTATAGTGGTCCAGTAGTTGTGAGAGGCAGTAGTGACCATCCCAGACCATGTCATAGTGGTCCAGTAGTTGTGAGAGGCAGTAGTGACCATCCAAGACCATGTCATAGTGGTCCAGTAGTTGTGAGAGGCAGGAGTGACCATCCAAGACCATGTCATAGTGGTCCAGTAGTTGTGAGAGGCAGTAGTGACCATCCAAGACCATGTCATAGTGGTCCAGTAGTTGTGAGAGGCAGGAGTGACCATCGAAGACCATGTTATAGTGGTCCAGTAGTTGTGAGAGGCAGTAGTGACCATCCAAGACCATGTCATAGTGGTCCAGTAGTTGTGAGAGGCAGTAGTGACCATCCCAGACCATGTTATAGTGGTCCAGTAGTTGTGAGAGGCAGTAGTGACCATCCAAGACCATGTCATAGTGGTCCAGTAGTTGTGAGAGGCAGTAGTGACCATCCAAGACCATGTCACAGTGGTCCAGTAGTTGTGAGAGGCAGTAGTGACCATCCAAGACCATGTTATAGTGGTCCAGTAGTTGTGAGAGGCAGTAGTGACCATCCAAGACCATGTTATAGTGGTCCAGTAGTTGTGAGAGGCAGTAGTGACCATCCAAGACCATGTTATAGTGGTCCAGTAGTTGTGAGAGGCAGTAGTGACCATCCAAGACCATGTTATAGTGGTCCAGTAGTTGTGAGAGGCAGTAGTGACCATCCAAGACCATGTCATAGTGGTCCAGTAGTTGTGAGAGGCAGGAGTGACCATCCAAGACCATGTTATAGTGGTCCAGTAGTTGTGAGAGGCAGTAGTGACCATCCAAGACCATGTTATAGTGGTCCAGTAGTTGTGAGAGGCAGTAGTGACCATCCAAGACCATGTTATAGTGGTCCAGTAGTTGTGAGAGGCAGTAGTGACCATCCAAGACCATGTTATAGTGGTCCAGTAGTTGTGAGAGGCAGTAGTGACCATCCCAGACCATGTTATAGTGGTCCAGTAGTTGTGAGAGGCAGGAGTGACCATCAGGGCACAGGGCACCTTGTGAATGAGAGATAATAAGGTCTGATCCAAGGCAGGGAGAAAGGTTGATCCAGTACCCAGGATCAAGAGCCCTACACCAACATAGAGGGAGTATTATAGTGAAGCAAGAGGCGAACCTTGTGTGTTTATACAAGGCTGCCCTTGTATGTCAGGAGGGAGGGTAGGAGGGTGGGTAGGAGGGTGGGTAGGAGGGTGGGTAGGAGGGTGGGTTGGAGGGTGGGTAGGAGGGAGGGTAGGAGGGAGGGTAGGAGGGAGGGTAGGAGGGAGGGTAGGAGGGAGGGTAGGAGGGAGGGTATTGTACCCACAGTGACCCTGCTTTTAACTGGGTTAATTTTGAACTTTCAACCATATCCCCCGAAACCTGCTCCAGGTATACTCCAGGTATATCTTTCACTTCAGTATATTAAGGCAGTGTTTAGGTCTGGGACCAGGTAGTCGAGTACTTTCCAGGTATACATTATTATGTAGCTCTCTCTCCTACACTCCAGTGAGTACATATTTAGGACTGATGCGTTCCCAGTACTTTAAATGTGTTATTGGTTCTATGTGGGTGGTGAATGATCTCTGTTTGTTCCAGAACGAGGTCGTCAACACTGAACAATATTGTTCCAGCTGTGATATCTCTGCTGTCATGAACGAGGTCGTCAACATTGTTCCAGCTGTGATAGCTCTGCTGTTATGAACGAGGTCGTCAACATTGTTCCAGCTGTGATATCTCTGTCATGAACGAGGTCGTCAACACTGAACAACATTGTTCCAGCTGTGATATCTCTGCTGTTATGAACGAGGTCGTCAACATTGTTCCAGCTGTGATATCTCTGTCATGAACGAGGTCGTCAACACAGTTCCAGCTGTGATATCTCTGTCATGAACGAGGTCGTCAACATTGTTCCAGCTGTGATATCTCTGCTGTCATGAACGAGGTCGTCAACATTGTTCCAGCTGTGATATCTCTGCTGTCATGAACGAGGTCGTCAACATTGTTCCAGCTGTGATATCTCTGCTGTCATGAACGAGGTCGTCAACATTGTTCCAGCTGTGATATCTCTGCTGTCATGAACGAGGTCGTCAACATTGTTCCAGCTGATATATCTCTGCTGTCATGAACGAGGTCGTCAACACTGTTCCAGCTGTGATATCTCTGCTGTCATGAACGAGGTCGTCAACATTGTTCCAGCTGTGATATCTCTGCTGTCATGAACGAGGTCGTCAACATTGTTCCAGCTGTGATATCTCTGATGTCATGAACGAGGTCGTCAACATTGTTCCAGCTGTGATATCTCTGCTGTCATGAACGAGGTCGTCAACATTGTTCCAGCTGATATATCTCTGCTGTCATGAACGAGGTCGTCAACATTGTTCCAGCTGTGATATCTCTGCTGTCATGAACGAGGTCGTCAACACTGTTCCAGCTGATATATCTCTGCTGTCATGAACGAGGTCGTCAACACTGTTCCAGCTGTGATATCTCTGCTGTCATGAACAAGGTCGTCAACACTGTTCCAGCTGTGATATCTCTGCTGTCATGAACGAGGTCGTCAACACTGTTCCAGCTGTGATATCTCTGCTGTCATGAACGAGGTCGTCAACACTGTTCCAGCTGTGATATCTCTGCTGTCATGAACGAGGTCGTCAACATTGTTCCAGCTGTGATATCTCTGCTGTCATGAACGAGGTCGTCAACACTGTTCCAGCTGATATATCTCTGCTGTCATGAACGAGGTCGTCAACACTGTTCCAGCTGTGATATCTCTGCTGTCATGAACGAGGTCGTCAACATTGTTCCAGCTGTGATATCTCTGCTGTCATGAACGAGGTCGTTAACACTGACCAATATTGTTCCAGCTGTGATATCTCTGCTGTCATGAACGAGGTCGTCAACATTGTTCCAGCTGTGATATCTCTGCTGTCATGAACGAGGTCGTCAACATTGTTCCAGCTGTGATATCTCTGCTGTCATGAACGAGGTCGTCAACATTGTTCCAGCTGATATATCTCTGCTGTCATGAACGAGGTCGTCAACATTGTTCCAGCTGTGATATCTCTGCTGTCATGAACGAGTCGTCAACATTGTTCCAGCTGATATATCTCTGCTGTCATGAACGAGGTCGTCAACATTGTTCCAGCTGTGATATCTCTGCTGTCATGAACGAGTCGTCAACATTGTTCCAGCTGATATATCTCTGCTGTCATGAACGAGGTCGTCAACATTGTTCCAGCTGTGATATCTCTGCTGTCATGAACGAGGTCGTCAACATTGTTCCAGCTGTGATATCTCTGCTGTCATGAACGAGTCGTCAACATTGTTCCAGCTGATATATCTCTGCTGTCATGAACGAGGTCGTCAACATTGTTCCAGCTGATATATCTCTGCTGTCATGAACGAGGTCGTCAACATTGTTCCAGCTGTGATATCTCTGCTGTCATGAACGAGGTCGTCAACATTGTTCCAGCTGATATATCTCTGCTGTCATGAACGAGGTCGTCAACATTGTTCCAGCTGTGATATCTCTGCTGTCATGAACGAGGTCGTCAACATTGTTCCAGCTGATATATCTCTGCTGTCATGAACGAGGTCGTCAACATTGTTCCAGCTGATATATCTCTGCTGTCATGAACGAGGTCGTCAACACTGTTCCAGCTGTGATATCTCTGCTGCCATGAACGAGGTCGTCAACACTGAACAATACTCTAGACAAGAGAGCACAATTCACAATTGACCTACAATACTGTGGTTGGTTGGAAAAAATCACAAACAAGTTGTGTTTGAGCTGCATAGTGAGTCAAGGAAGGGATCCCTGTATCCCACAAGCTCAGCCTCCTCTACCACAATGATTCAAGATAGATATCAGAGTAGATATAGATAGGGGATGATGTTATAATTTCTGTAGATGGTGTGGTAGATGTTAATTTGCATATTTAAGACTTAAACCACACACACACACACACACACACACACACACACACACACACACACACAACACACACACACACACACAACACACACACAAACACACACACACACACACACACACACAAACACACACATGATAACGACATACAAAATACTGAGAGGAATTGACAAGGTGGACAAAGACAGGATGTTCCAGAGATTGGACACAGTAACAAGGGGACACAGTTGGAAGCTGAAGACACAGATGAATCACAGGGATGTTAGGAAGTATTTCTTCAGCCACAGAGTAGTCAGTAAGTGGAATAGTTTGGGAAGCGATGTAGTGGAGGCAGGATCCATACATAGCTTTAAGCAGAGGCATGATAAAGCTCACGGCTCAGGGAGAGTGACCTAGTAGCGATCAGTGAAGAGGCGGGGCCAGGAGGTCGGACTCGACCCCCGCAACCTCAACTAGGTGAGTACACACACACACACACACACACACACACACACACACACACACAAGACTGACACATGGGCATGTGATATTCACCTTGGTATAACACCTCGGGGTATGACACCTCATTAAGGACATATAATACCAGTTATACTCAGATATATATATATATATATATATATATATATATATATATATATATATATATATATATATATATATATATATATATATATATATATATATATACAGAATGTGTATTTTGTGGTATGATTAATGTATATACTGTTATATATCTTCTTGTATTCTAGAAACTATTGGGTATAATCTAGAGTCTGTAAATAGATACCATAGAACTGAATCTGGCATCTAATCTAGATGGTATATAAATAACTAGTGATTACTAGAGGCTTAATCTAGAAACATAAGGGAGGCCTCCAGTCACCAATATCTCCATCATAATCTAGAAACTAGATAGGTAAATCTAGAAACCACAAAGCAATACCTAGCAACCATCTAGAAACTAGATAGGTAAATCTAGAAGCTAGAAAGCAATACCTAGCAACCATCTAGACACTAGATAGGTAAATCTAGAAGCTAGAAAGCAATACCTAGCAACCATCTAGAAACTAGATAGGTAAATCTAGAAGCTAGAAAGCAATACCTAGCAACCATCTAGACACTAGATAGGTAAATCTAGAAGCTAGAAAGCAATACCTAGCAACCATCTAGACACTAGATAGGTAAATCTAGAAGCTAGAAAGCAATACCTAGCAACCATCTAGACACTAGATAGATAAATCTAGAAGCTAGAAAGCAATACCTAGCAACCATCTAGACACTAGATAGGTAAATCTAGAAGCTACAAAGCAATATCTAGAGACCACACTCATAATATATAATCTAGATCTAAATCTATATAGAAAAACCAGTTCTAGAAATAAGTCATGGGAAGATATAGATTATTGTGTATATCTAGAAACTATGGAACATCTAGAACCATCAGTGTGATATCTAGAACTCATAAGCTGAATCTAATGGCCTATATCTAGAACCACCGGTGCTATATCTAGAAATCATGGCTTTACAGCTAGAAAACATGACTCTGGTTTCTAGAATATACCCCATGAGGGTATATTCTAGAAACCTAGAAGAGACATTTAAAGGCCAAAATTCGTGGTGAAAAAGGGACTGAAAATCTAGAGGGGCTCTAGGATCTAGGAAACAAGACTAGAGTTACTTGTTAGAGCTATTTACTAGACAGACGAAGCCACGACACCTAGAAGACTGCAGAGTTCTCTAGGAAATCAGCTAGAGAACACACCAAGTCACGACCAGTGACTAGAATCTAGATAACTAGAAATATAACAAGTGTATCTTCCTAGAATCTAGATAACCTTTTCTAGTATTCTCACTATCATCGTGGCTTAATTTTTAGGCCTACTCTAAATAGGCCTTATTGTTGTACTTTAGTTAAATACATCATCATACATTACTGTATAACACAAATGATCAAATCTAGGCCTTAGGCCTCTAACATTCCTAGTTACCAAGAAATCATAATTAGGCCAAAAAAGTCAGTCATAGAGAGAGTAGAGGAAGATAACGTGGAGCGGATAGCTCTCACAGAGACTGAGAATGTCATATATAAAGTTGATCAAATCTAGGCCTTAGGCCTCTAAATAACATTCCTAGTTACCAAGAAAATCATAATTAGGCCAAAAAAGTCAGTCATAGAGAGAGTAGAGGAAGATAACGTAGAACTGATAGCAACTGATAGTCATGTTGCCTGGAGTGTTCTAGAGAGAGGGAAAGTCGAGATAGTATCCTGGAGGTATATTCTAGAAATTTTAGAGTGATATAAGGCTTACTTGTAGTAACTTCTAGTAAAATAGGTTATTTCAAATCTAGAGAACAGAGTACATGACATCTGAAAACTAGAGAACAGAGTACATGACTTCTGAAATCTAGAGAACAGAGTACATGACGTCTGAAAACTAGAGAACAGAGTACATGACGTCTGAAATCTAGAGAACAGAGTACATGACTTCTGAAAACTAGAGAACAGAGTACATGACTTCTGAAATCTAGAGAACAGAGTACATGACGTCTGAAAACTAGAGAACAGAGTACATGACGTCTGAAATCTAGAGAACAGAGTACATGACTTCTGAAAACTAGAGAACAGAGTACATGATTTCTGAAATCTAGAGAACAGAGTACATGACTTCTGAAAACTAGAGAACAGAGTACATGACGTCTGAAATCTAGAGAACAGAGTACATGATTTCTGAAATCTAGAACACTCTAGAACCTAGAACACTGTAGAACCTAGAACACACTAGAACCTAGAACACTGTAGAACCTAGAACACTGTAGAACCTAGAACACACTAGAACCTAGAACACTGTAGAACCTAGAACACACTAGAACCTAGAACACTGTAGAACCTAGAACACTGTAGAACCTAGAACACACTAGAACCTAGAACACTGTAGAACCTAGAACACACTAGAACCTAGAACATGCTAGAACCTAGAACACTGTAGAACCAAGAACACTGTAGAACCTAGAACACTCTAGAACCTAGAACACTGTAGAACATAGAACACACTAGAACCTAGAACATGCTAGAACCTAGAACACACTAGAACCTAGAACACTCTAGAACCTAGAACACTATAGAACCTAGAACACTATAGAACCTAGAACACACTAGAACCTAGAACACTGTAGAACCTAGAACACACTAGAACCTAGAACACTGTAGAACCTAGAACACTATAGAACCTAGAACACTATAGAACCTAGAACACTGTAGAACCTAGAACACTCTAGAACCTAGAACACTGTAGAACCTAGAACACACTAGAACCTAGAACATGCTAGAACCTAGAACACACTAGAGCCTAGAACACACTAGAACCTAGAACACTGTAGAACCTAGAACACTGTAGTACCTAGAACACACTAGAACCTAGAACACTGTAGAACCTAGAACACTCTAGAACCTAGAAAACACTAGAACCTAGAACACGCTAGAACCTAGAACACTGTAGAACCTAGAACCTAGAACACTCTAGAACCTAGAAAACAGTAGAACCTAGAACACGCTAGAACCTAGAACACACTAGAACCTAGAACACATTAGAACCTAGAACACTCTAGAACCTAGAACACTCTAGAACATAGAACACACTAGAACATAGAACACACTAGAACCTAGAACACTATAGAACATAGAACACACTAGAACATAGAACACACTAGAACCTAGAACACTATAGAACCTAGAACACTCTAGAACCTAGAGCACACTAGAACCTAGAACACTATAGAACCTAGAACACCCTAGAACCTAGAACACTGTAGAACATAGAACACACTAGAACCTAGAGCACTCTAGAACCTAGAACACCCTAGAACCTAGAACACTGTAGAACCTAGAACACTGTAGAACCTAGAACACACTAGAACCTAGAACACTCTAGAACCTAGAACACTCTAGAACCTAGAACACTGTAGAACCTAGAACACTGTAGAACCTAGAACACTCTAGAACCTAGAACACTCAAGAACCTATAACACTCTAGAACCCAGAACACTCAAGAACCTAGAACACTAGAACCTAGAACGCTCTAGAACCTAGAACACTAGAACCTAGAACACTCTAGAACCTAGAACACACTAGAACCTAGAACACACTAGAACTGAGAACACATTAGAACCTAGAACACTCTAGAACCTAGAACACACTAGAACCTAGAACACTCTAGAACCTAGAACACTAGAACCTAGAACACTAGAACCTAGAACACACTAGAACCTAGAACACTCTAGAACCTAGAACACTCTAGAACCTAGAACACTCCAGAACCTAGAACACACTAGAACCTAGAACCCTCTAGAACCTAGAACACACTAGAACCTAGAACACACTAGAACCTAGAACATACTAGAACCTAGAACACTCTAGAACCTAGAACACACTAGAACCTAGAACACTCTAGAACCTAGAACACTCTAGAACTTAGAACACTCTAAAACCTAGAACACACTAGAACCTAGAACACTCTAGAACCTAGAACACACTAGAACCTAGAACACTCTAGAACCTAGAACACTCTAGAACCTAGAACATACTAGAACCTAGAACACACTAGAACCTAGAACACTCTAGAACCTAGAACACACTAGAACCTGGAACACTAGAACGTACTAGAACCTTGAACACTCTAGAACCTAGAACACACTAGAACCTAGAACACTCTAGAACCTAGAACACACTAGAACCTGGAACACTCTAGAACCTAGAACGTGCTAGAACCTTGAACACTCGAGAACCTAGAACACACTAGAACCTAGAACACTCTAGAACCTAAAACACTAGAACCTAGAACACTCTAGAACCTAGAAAACTCTAGAACCTAGAACACACTAGAAACTAGAACACTCTAGAACCTAGAACACTCTAGAACCTAGAACACACTAGAACCTAGAACACACTATAACCTAGAACACTCTAGAACCTAGACACACTAGAACCTAGAACACTCTAGAACCTAGAACGCACTAGAACCTAGAACACACTAGAACCTAGAACACTCTAGAACCTAGAACACTCTAGAACCTAGAACACTCTAGAACCTAGAACACTCTAGAACCTAGAACACTCTAGAACCTAGAACACACTAAAACCTAGAAAACACTAGAACCTAGAACACTCTAGAACCTAGAACACTCTAGAACCTAGAACACTCTAGAACCTAGAACACTCTAGAACCTAGAACACTCTACCTATGGCAAGAATCATCTAGTGCTAGTTTCTAGGAATCGGAGAACACACCCTATGACTCTAGATTCTAGAAATCGGGATAAATTTCATTTCTAGAGTCTCAGGTTACAAGACTGATCTTGTATCTAGAAGGTTAGAGCATATGATCAGGTTTCTAACTAGAATCTAGAACACAGATGCTAGAATCAGCCTTCCTCCTCTCTGGAGTTCCTAAAACCACAGAAACTAGAACCTAGATCATTTACAAGATTTAAATCACATTCCAAAGATGTTAGAATGCTTCTAGGTGTCTAGAAAGCATCTAGAACTAACAGAATCGTCCTAGAAGAAAAAAAATGGTTGAATATTGACCAGGTTCTAGGCTAGATGCTAGATTATAGATTATCCAGAGATGTTAGAATGCATCTAGAACTAACAGACTCGTTCTAGAAAGGCCAAAACAATACTCTACATTGACTAGATTCTACTCTAGAAGACCTTCATAGATTCTAGAACCTTCCCATTATAACCTAGAACCTAGATTAAGCACTTTTTTGAAGCTATAAAGATTATCTAAACTAATTTTCCTAGATATATTTCTAGAAGAGTCTCAGTCTAGACAGCAAAATATAGAACTATAGAAAGCTAGAATAGAGCTACACTAGAAACTAGAGCCATCTTACAGCCTCCTAGAGTTGACTAGCCAGAAGCTATTGTGCTTAGAACCCAGAATACTCTGTAGAACCCCTTAGAGCCTTCTCATGGCCATTTAGAACCCCTTAGACGCCCTCATGGCCATTTAGAACCCCTTAGACGCCCTCATGGCCATTTAGAACCCCTTAGACGTCCTCATGGACATTTAGAACCCCTTAGACGCCCTCATTGCCATTTAGAACCCCTTAGACGCCCTCATGGCCATTTAGAACCCCTTAGACGCCCTCATGGCCATTTAGAACCCCTTAGACGCCCTCATGTCCATTTAGAACAAATTAGATCCTCTTCATGGCCGTTTAGAACACCTGAGAGCCTTCTCATTATCATTTAGAACCTCTTAGAGCCTCCTCATTGCCATTTAGAACCCGTTGGAACATCCTAGAGCGTTCTCATGGCCATATAGAACCTCCTAGAGTGTCCTCATGCCCATATAGAACCTCCTAGAGAGTCCTCATGGCAATTTAGAACTTCCTAGAGCGTCCTCATGGCCACATAGAACTTCCCAGAGAGTCTTCATGGCCATATACGACCTCCTAGAGTCCTCATGGCCATTTAGAACTTCCGTGGAGCGTTCTCGTGGACATATATAACTTTCTGGTGCCTTCATGGCCATACAGAACTTCCCAGAGCATCCCTATGGCCATATAAAACTTCCTAGAGCGTCCTCATGGCCATACAGATCCTCGTAGTGTCCTCATGGCCATACAGAACGTCCTAGACAGTCCTCATGGCCATATAGAACCTCCAAGAGAGTCCTCATGACCACATGGAAGTTCCTAGAGCGTCCTCATGGCCATTTAGAACTTCCTAGTGTCCTCATAGCCATACAGAACGTCCTAGAGCGTCCTCATGGCCATACAGATCCTCCTAGTGTCCTCATGGCCATACAGAACCTAGACAGTCCTCATGGCCATATAGAACCTCCAAGAGAGTCCTCATGACCATATGGAAGTTCCTAGAGCGTCCTCATGGCCATTTAGAACTTCCTAGTGTCCTCATAGCCATAAGGAACGTCCTAGAGCGTCCTCATGGCCATATAGAACTTCCTAGACCTAACCTACAGTATCCTGGGGTCCTATTTAACGTGTCCTACTGGGGATGTTCTCTATATTCCTGGGGTGCTCTATATAGTCCTGGGGGTTCTATATATTGCTGGGGTGTCCTTGCTATGGTGTACTTTGTGGGGTGTCCTACATACTGCTGTGTCTACATATTGCTGGGGTGTCCTACATACCCATGGGGTGTCCTACATACTGTTGGGGTGTCCTTGTATGGTGTCTTTGCTGGGGTTTCCTACATATTGCTGGGGTGTCCTATATATATCCTTGGTGTGTCCTTGCTGGGGTGTCCTACATATTACTGGGGTGTCCTATATATATCTCTGGTGTGTCCTTGCTGGGGTGTCCTACCCGAGGTTCTCCTTGTTCTCGTTGGTTTCTATCATGGTCATAACTGGCCCTTCCAGACCATCAGTTGACTCTATGGTCTCAGTGGTGATGATCCTCTTAGTGGTCTTCTTGCCACCCTTCTTGGTGACCTTGGTGGTCGTTACGACTTCTGCCATGTTGCTGGTTAGAGACGGGGGTCGTTAAAGACGGCGGTGGTTTCACGCGGTGCTTTCACGCGACGGTATCGTTAGGTTTCCGGTCACTTTAGGGGGGGAGAGTGTTCGTTTCGGGGGATGGGATGGGGGATGAATTTCGGATCACACGGAGCACTGAGGATTGGCACCTAGGCACTAGCCACGGCACTGTGAGGAGCGGAGGGCTCGGGGGTAGTGGACGGTGTGGCACTATGCTTCAGAAAGACCCTTCGAGGCGCTGACTCTAGTCCGGATGCGATCGAGGGAGGTGGGTGGTAGAGGAGGGTATCGTTGGGCGATGGGTGGCAGGGGAGGGTATGGAGGGGTGGCGGCAGGGTGTATGGGAATGGGGGTGCCACCTGGATACCCATACCCACCCCAACACACGCACACACATCTGCCAAGTCCACCCTCTTATACCAGAGTATTTCTCGCCCCCACGCTTCGCGGCCCTCTCAAATTCGGTCCTCTCAAACTAGGCCCTCTAAAACTCGGCCCTATCAAACTCGGCCCTATCAAACTAGTTCCTATCCAACTCGGCCCTCTCAAACTAGTCCCTATCATACTCGGCCCTCTCAAACTAGTCCCTATCCAACTCGGCCCTCTCAAACTAGTCCCTATCAAACTCGGCCCACTCAAACTAGTCCCTATCATACTCGGCCCTCTCAAACTAGTCCCTATCCAACTCGGCCCTCTCAAACTAGTCCCTATCAAACTCGGCCCACTCAAACTAGTCCCTATCATACTCGGCCCTCTCAAACTAGTCCCTATCCAACTCGGCCCTCTCAAACTAGTCCCTATCAAACTCGGCCCACTCAAATTAGTCCCTATCATACTCGGCCCTCTCAAACTAGTCCCTATCATACTCGGCCCTCTCAAATTAGTCCCTTTCAAACTAGTCCCTCTCAAACTAGCCTCTCTCAAACTAATTACTCTCAAACCAATCCCTCTCAAACTAGCCCTTCACAAACCAGTCCCTCTCAGACTAGTCCCTATCAGCATTAGTTTTATATAACACTTTAGTTTGCCCTAAAATATGGTGGAAGCCACGACTGATGAAGACTGTGACCCACTTCCCGTTTTCTGTTGTGTTTTGGTATTATGTATTGTAAGATGGCGGAGTCTGGCAATCCCAGGAAGGCAGCCTTGCCCCAGATCCTCTCTTCTGATTGGTGCAGTCGCGGCTACAACACATGCGTCTATTGGTGGAATCTGAGCTCGCGCACGCACGCACACACACACACACACACACACACACACACACACACACACACACACACACACACACACACGTTTAATATACACAATCTTAACAGGATAATAAGGGATGTTTAAATTAACAGGACCATGATCAAGGTGACACATATGGAAGCTGAAGACACAGATGAACCACAGGGATGTTAGGAAATATTTCTTCAGCCACAGGATAGTTGAAAAGTGGAATGACTTGGATGAGAGCGTGGTGGAGACAAACTCAATAATACACAGCTTCAAGACTAGATATGTTAAAACTCTAGAAGTCAGAAGTCAGACGTCAGACGTCAGTGAGGAAGATCAAGGTAGTGAGTGCACGCACGCACGCACACACACACACACACACACACACGCACACACACACACACACACACACACACACACACACACACATTGTTACTGTCTAAGAATCTATTTCTGAAACTAGAGCAGGAAGTGCGAGGGCAGGTGTGTGTTCATATGTTGCTACCACCGCTATAACCACCACTATAACCACCACTATAACCACCACTACAACCACCACTACAAGCAGGAAGTGCGAGGGCAGGTGTGTGTTCATATGTTGCTACCACCACTATAACCACCACTACAACCACCACTACAAGCAGGAAGTGCAAGGGCAGGTGTGTGTTCATATGTTGCTACCACTGCTATAACCACCACTATAACCACCACTATAACCACCACTACAACCACCACTACAAGCAGGAAGTGCGAGGGCAGGTGTGTGTTCATATGTTGCTACCACCACTATAACCACCACTACAACCACCACTACAAGCAGGAAGTGCGAGGGCAGGTGTGTGTTCATATGTTGCTACCACTGCTATAACCACCACTATAACCACCACTATAACCACCACTACAACCACCACTACAAGCAGGAAGTGCGAGGGCAGGTGTGTGTTCATATGTTGCTACCACCACTATAACCACCACTACAACCACCACTACAAGCAGGAAGTGCGAGGGCAGGTGTGTGTTCATATGTTGCTACCACCGCTATAACCACCACTATAACCACCACTACAACCACCACTACAACCACCACTACAACCACCACTACAACCACCACAACCACAACTACAACCACCACTACAACCACCACTACAACCACTATAATCACCACTACAACCACCACTACAACCACCACTACAACCACCAGAACCACCACTACAACCACCACTACAACCACCACTACAACCACCACTACAACCACTACAACCACTATAACCACCACTACAACCACCACTACAACCACAACTATAACTACCACTACAATCACCACTACAACCACCACTACAATCACAACTATAACTACCACTACAACCACCACTACAACCACCACAATAACCACTACAACCACCACTACAACCACAACTATAACCACTACTACCACCACTACAACCACAACTATAACCACTAATATTATAACCACCACTACAACCACCACTATATCTACCACTATAACCACTATAACTACCACTACCACCACTATAACTACCACTACCACCACTATAACTACCACTACCACCACTATAACTACCACTACCACCACTATAACTACCACTACCACCACTATAACTACCACTACCATCACTATAACTACCACTACCACCACTATAACTACCACTACCACCACTATAACTACCACTACCACCACTATAACTACCACTACCACCACTATAACTACCACTACCACCACTATAACTACCACTACCACCACTATAACTACCACTACCACCACTATAACTACCACTACCACCAATATAATTACCACTATAACACTATCACCACTACCACCACTATAACTACCACAACCACCAATATAACCACCACTATAACTACCACTACCACCACTATAACCACCACTATAACCATCACTATAACTACCACAACCACCACTATAACCATCACTATAACTACCACAACCACCAATATAACCACCAGTATAACTACCACTACCACCACTATAACCACCACTATAACCATCACTATAACTACCACTACCACCACTATAACCACTACTATAACCATCACTATAACTACCACTACCACCACTATAACCACCACTATAACCATCACTATAACTACCACTACCACCACTATAACCACTACTATAACCATCACTATAACTACCACTACCACCACTATAACCACCACTATAACCATCACTATAACTACCACAACCACCACTATAACCATCACTATAACTACCACAACCACCACTATAACCATCACTATAACTACCACTACCACCACTATAACCACCACTATAACCATCACTATAACTACCACTACCACCACTATAACCACTACTATAACCATCACTATAACTACCACTACCACCACTATAACCACCACTATAACCATCACTATAACTACCACTACCACCACTATAACCACCACTATAACCATCACTATAACTACCACTACCACCACTATAACTACCACTATCACCACTATAACTACCACTACCACCACTATAACTACCACTATCACCACTATAACTACCACTACTACCATGGTCTGGAACAAGGTGGTCAGTCCCTCAGCCTGAAGAAGAGTCCAGCTCCATGGTCTGGAATAAGGTGGTCAGTCCTTCAGCCTGGAGAAGAGTCCAGCACCATGGTCTGGAACAAGTTGGTCAGTCCCTCAGCCTGAAGAAGAGTCCAGCTCCATGGTCTGGAATAAGGTGGTCAGTCCCTCAGCCTGGAGAAGAGTCCAGCTCCATGGTCTGGAACAAGTTGGTCAGTCCCTCAGCCTGAAGAAGAGTCCAGCTCCATGGTCTGGAATAAGGTGGTCAGTCCTTCAGCCTGGAGAAGAGTCCAGCTCCATGGTCTGGAACAAGTTGGTCAGTCCCTCAGCCTGAAGAAGAGTCCAGCTCCATGGTCTGGAATAAGGTGGTCAGTCCTTCAGCCTGGAGAAGAGTCCAGCTCCATGGTCTGGAACAAGGTGGTCAGTCCCTCAGCCTGGAGAAGAGTTCAGCTCCATGGTCTGGAACAAGGTGGTCAGTCCCTCAGCCTGGAGAAGAGTTCAGCTCCACGGTCTGGAACAAGGTGGTCAGTCCCTCAACCTGGAGAAGAGTCCAGCACCATGGTCTGGAACAACGTTGTCAGTCCCTCAACCTGGAGAAGAGTCCAGCACCATGGTCTGGAACAAGTTGGTCAGTCCCTCAGCCTGAAGAAGAGTCCAGCTCCATGGTCTGGAATAAGGTGGTCAGTCCTTCAGCCTGGAGAAGAGTCCAGCTCCATGGTCTGGAACAAGGTGGTCAGTCCCTCAGCCTGGAGAAGAGTTCAGCTCCATGGTCTGGAACAAGGTGGTCAGTCCCTCAGCATGGAGAAGAGTCCAGCTCCATGGTCTGGAACAAGGTGGTCAGTCCCTCAGCCTGGAGAAGAGTTCAGCTCCATGGTCTGGAACAAGGTGGTCAGTCCCTCAGCCTGGAGAAGAGTCCAGCTCCATGGTCTGGAACAAGGTGGTCAGTCCCTCAGCCTGGAGAAGAGTTCAGCTCCATGGTCTGGAACAAGGTGGTCAGTCCCTCAGCCTGGAGAAGAGTTCAGCTCCACGGTCTGGAACAAGGTGGTCAGTCCCTCAACCTGGAGAAGAGTCCAGCACCATGGTCTGGAACAACGTGGTCAGTCCCTCAACCTGGAGAAGAGTCCAGCACCATGGTCTGGAACAAGTTGGTCAGTCCCTCAGCCTGAAGAAGAGTCCAGCTCCATGGTCTGGAATAAGGTGGTCAGTCCTTCAGCCTGGAGAAGAGTCCAGCTCCATGGTCTGGAACAAGGTGGTCAGTCCCTCAGCCTGGAGAAGAGTTCAGCTCCATGGTCTGGAACAAGGTGGTCAGTCCCTCAGCCTGGAGAAGAGTCCAGCTCCATGGTCTGGAACAAGGTGGTCAGTCCCTCAGCCTGGAGAAGAGTTCAGCTCCATGGTCTGGAACAAGGTGGTCAGTCCCTCAGCCTGGAGAAGAGTTCAGCTCCACGGTCTGGAACAAGGTGGTCAGTCCCTCAACCTGGAGAAGAGTCCAGCACCATGGTCTGGAACAACGTGGTCAGTCCCTCAACCTGGAGAAGAGTCCAGCACCATGGTCTGGAACAAGTTGGTCAGTCCCTCAGCCTGAAGAAGAGTCCAGCTCCATGGTCTGGAATAAGGTGGTCAGTCCTTCAGCCTGGAGAAGAGTCCAGCTCCATGGTCTGGAACAAGGTGGTCAGTCCCTCAGCCTGGAGAAGAGTTCAGCTCCATGGTCTGGAACAAGGTGGTCAGTCCCTCAGCCTGGAGAAGAGTCCAGCTCCATGGTCTGGAACAAGGTGGTCAGTCCCTCAGCCTGGAGAAGAGTTCAGCACCATGGTCTGGAACAAGGTGGTCAGTCCCTCAGCCTGGAGAAGAGTCCAGCTCCATGGTCTGGAACAAGGTGGTCAGTCCCTCAGCCTGGAGAAGAGTTCAGCACCATGGTCTGGAACAAGGTGGTCAGTCCCTCAGCCTGGAGAAGAGTCCAGCTCCAGGGTCTGGAACAAGGTGGTCAGTCCCTCAGCCTGGAGAAGAGCCCAGCTCCATGGTCTGGAACAAGGTGGTCAGTCCCTCAGCCTGGAGAAGAGTCCAGCTCCATGGTCTGGAACAAGGTGGTCAGTCCCTCAGCCTGGAGAAGAGCCCAGCTCCATGGTCTGGAACAAGGTGGTCAGTCCCTCAGCCTGGAGAAGAGTCCAGCTCCATGATCTGGAACAAGGTGGTCAGTCCCTCAGCCTGGAGAAGAGTCCAGCTCCATGGTCTAGAACAAGGTGGTCAGTTCCTCAGCCTGGAGAAGAGTCCAGCTCCATGGTCTGTAACGATATCATTCCAGACCATGGAACTGAACTCTTCTCCAGGCTGAGGGACTGACCACCTTGTTCCAGACCATGGAGCTGAACTGTTCTCCAGGCTGAGGGACTGACCACCTTGTTCCAGACCATGGTGATGAACTGTTCTCCAGGCTGAGGGACTGACCACCTTGTTCCAGACCATGGAGTTGAACTGTTTTCCACGCTGAGGTACTGACCACCTTGTTCCAGACCATGGGGCTGGACTCTTCTCCAGGCTGAGGGACTGTCCACCTTGTTCCAGACCAATGAGCTGGACTGTTCTCCACGCTGAAGTACTGACCACCTTGTTCCAGACCATGAAGCTGGACTCTTCTCCAGGCTGAGGGACTGACCACCTTGTTCCAGACCATGGAGCTGGACTCTTCTCCAGGATGAGGGACTGAACACCTTGTTCCAGACCATGGAGCTGGACTCATTCTCCAGGCTGAGGGACTGACCACCTTGTTCGAGACCATGGAACTGAACGCTTCTCCAGGCTGAGAAACTGACCACCTTGCTCCAGACCATGGAGCTGAACTCTTCTCCAGGCTGAGGTACTGACCACCTTATTCCAGACCATTGAGCTGGACTCTTCTCCATGCTGAGGGACTGACCACCTTGTTCCAGACCATGGAACTGAACTCTTCTCCAGGTTGAGGGACTGACCACCTTGTTCCAGACCATGGAGCTGAACTCTTCTCCAGGCTGAGGGACTGACCACCTTGTTCCAGACCATGGAGCTGGACTCTTCTCCAGGCTGAGGGACTGACCACCTTGTTCCAGACCATGGAGCTGAACTCTTCTCCAGAGTAAGGGACTGACCACCTTGTTCCAGATCATGGAGCTGGACTCTTCTCCAGGCTGAGGGACTGACCACCTTTTTCCAGACCTTGGAGCTGAACTCTTCTCCAGGCTGAGGGACTGACCACCTTGTTCCAGACCATGGAGCTGGAGTCTTCTCCAGGCTGAGGGACTGACCACCTTGTTCCAGACCATGGAGCTGGACTATTCTCCAGGCTGGGGGACTGACCACCTTGTTCCACACCATGGAGCTGGACTCTTCTCCAGGCTGAGGGACTGACCACCTTGTTCCACACCATGGAGCTGGACTCTTCTCCAGGCTGAGGGACTGACCACCTTGTTCCACACCATGGAGCTGGACTTCTCCAGGCTGAGGGACTGACCACCTTGTTCCAGACCATGGAACTGGGCTCTTCTCCAGGCTGAGGGACTGACCACCTTGTTCCAGACCATGGAGCTGGACTCTTCTCCAGGCTGAGGGACTGACCACCTTGTTCCAGACCATGGAGCTGGACTCTTCTCCAGGCTGAGGGACTGACCACCTTTTTCCAGACCTTGGAGCTGAACTCTTCTCCAGGCTGAGGGACTGACCACCTTGTTCCAGACCATGGAACTGGGCTCTTCTCCAGGCTGAGGGACTGACCACCGTGTTCCAGACCATGGAGCTGAACTGTTCTCGAGGCTGAGGGACTGACCACCTTGTTCCAGACCATGGAGCTGGACTCTTCTCCAGGCTGAGGGACTGACCACCTTGTTCCAGACCATGGAGCTGGACTCTTCTCCAGGCTGAGGGACTGACCACCTTGTTCCAGACCATGGAACTGGGCTCTTCTCCAGGCTGAGGGACTGACCACCTTGTTCCAGACCATGGAGCTGAACTGTTCTCCAGGCTGAGGGACTGACCACCTTGTTCAAGATCATGGAGCTGGACTCTTCTCCAGGCTGAGGGACTGACCACCTTGTTCCAGACCATGGAGCTGGACTCTTCTCCAGGCTGAGGGACTGATTACATCATATTTTTCATTACTACTGCTGCCTCTGTATTTGACTGAAGAGGCCTACTGTGTAGGCCAAACATTTGATCAATATAGACACCCTAACACTGCTAAGCCACATGACTGTAACGGCTATACCTGAAACTACAGATAAAACTAGCAGTCAGGATCCATACATGGCTTGAAGAACAGGTATGACAAGGCTGACTTAGCCAGGAGTGGACCCAGTAGTGGTCAACAAGCCAAGTGTCTGGTGATAAGTGCCTTTGACAAATGGCAACCAGCATCTTACTAGTACACCCATTAATAACTTGGAACCTACCACAGTGGTATTCTAAGTTACGACAGTGGTAACTTAGAACCTACCACAGTGGTAACTTAGAACCTACCACAGTGGTAACTTAGAACCTGCCACAGTGGTAACTTAGAACCTACCACAGTGGTAACTTAGAACCTACCACAGTGGTAACTTAGAACCTACCACAGTGGTAACTTAGAACCTACCACAGTGGTAACTTAGAACCTACCACAGTGGTAACCTAGAACCTACCACAGTGGTAACTTAGAACCTATCTCAGTGGTAACTTAGAACCTATCTCAGTGGTAACTTAGAACCTACCACAGTGGTAACTTAGAACCTACCACAGTGGTAACTTAGAACCTACCACAGTGGTAACTTAGAACCTGCCACAGTGGTAATTTAGAACCTGACACAGTGGTAACTTAGATCCTACCAGTGGTAACTTAGAACCTGCCACAGTGGTAACTTAGAACCTACCACAGTGGTAACTTAGAACCTACCACAGTGGTAACTTAGAACCTACCACAGTGGTAACTTAGAACCTACCACAGTGGTAACTTAGAACCTACCACAGTGGTAACTTAGAACCTACCACAGTGGCAACTTAGAACCTACCACAGTGGTAACTTAGAACCTACCACAGTGGTAACTTAGAACCTACCACAGTGGTAACTTAGAACCTACCACAGTGGTAACTTAGAACCTACCACAGTGGTAACTTAGAACCTACCACAGTGGTAACTTAGAACCTACCACAGTGGTAACTTAGAACCTACCACAGTGGTAACTTAGAACCTACCACAGTTGTAACTTAGAACCCATCACAGTGGTAACTTAGAACCTACCACAGTGGTAACTTAGAACCTACCACAGTTGTAACTTAGAACCCATCACAGTGGTAACTTAGAACCTACCACAGTGGTAACTTAGAACCTATCACAGTGGTAACTTAGAACCTACCACAGTGGTAACTTAGAACCCATCACAGTGGTAACTTAGAACCTACCACAGTGGTAACTTAGAACCTATCACAGTGGTAACTTAGAACCTACCACAGTGGTAACTTAGAACCTACCACAGTGGTAACTTAGAACCTACCACAGTGGTAACTTAGATAAGCTTAGAAGCCTACCACGGTGGTAACTTAGGACCTACCTCCGGTAACTTAGAACCTGCCACGTGGTGAACTTAGAACCTACCACGGTGGTAACTTGAACCTACCACGTGGTAACCAGGCCTATCTCAGGTAACCTTAGAACCTACAGGTGGTAAGCCATCTACCAGTGGTAACCGAATCCTACAGTGGTAACGACAGCACGGTAACTCGGAACCTACCCAGTGGTAACTCCAGACCTACACGGTGGTGACTCAGAGACCTGCCACAGTGGTAGCTTGAACCTACCAGGTGGTACTGAAGAACCTACACGGTGGTAACTTGGAACCTACGGAGTGGAACTGAACCTACCACAGTAAGGTAACAGACCTGGGGCCGGTGGTACGGTGGCAGGTGATCTTAGAGACCTACCACAGTGGTGAACTTTAGAACCTACCACAGTGGTGGCTTGGGCCTACCTGGTGGTGGCTCCAGAAGACCTACCACGTGGTAACACTCCAGGAACCTAGGGCCACCACGTGGTAACTCAGGTAACCTACCACAGGTGGTAACTTGAGATCTACCACAGTGGTGACTAGAACCTACAACAGTGGCAGGGCCTACGGTGGTAACCTTGAAGAGGTGGTACCACCGGTGGTTAACTTGGAAGTCCTGCCACCCGGTGGTGGCAGACCTACCACGGGGTAGTCCAGGGCCTACCACAGTGGTAACTCCGGAACCTACCGCGGTGGTAACTTAGGCCTACCACGGTGGTAACCCCGAACCACCGGTGGTAATAGGGACCTACCACGGTGGTGGCTTGGAATCCGCAGTGGTAACAGAGACCTGCCGCGGTGGTAACCAAGACCTCCCACGCGGTGGTGGCTTAGAACCTGCCAGGTGGTAACCAGAAACCTACCACGGTGGTAACCTTGGGCCTAACCACCGGTGGTAACCACCTACCAACCGGTGGTAACTTGAGACCTCCACCACGGTGGTAACTTAGAGAACCTACCAGGCGTGGTGAACTTAGGACCTACCGGTGGTGGACAGACCTACCGGTGGTGGAACTTGACAGAACCTGCACGTGGTGACTTAGACCTACCACGGTGGTGAACTTAGACCTACCACGGTGGTGCTTAGAACCTACCACGGTGGTGACTTAGGAACCTGCCACGGTGGTACAGAACCTACCACAGTGGTGGCTTAGAACCTGCCACGGTGGTGGAACAGGAACCTGCCTACCACGGTGGTAACTTAGGAGACCTGCCACGGTGGTAACTTAGAACCTACCGCAGTGGTGACTTGAGACCTACCACAGGTGGTGACTTGGACCTGCCACGGTGGTGACAGAGACCTACAGGTGGTGACTTAGAACCTGCACAGGTGGTAAGCTTAGGAGACCTACCACGGTGGTAACAGGCCATGCGGTGGTACCCCAGAGACCTACGTGGTGGACTTGGAACCTGCACGGTGGTAACTTGAGACCTGCCACAGTGGTAACGGTGGAAGGGCCCACCTAAGTAACTTAGAACCTACCACAGTGGTAACTTAGAACCTACCACAGTGGTAACTTAGAACCTACCACAGTGGTAACTTAGAACCTACAACAGTGGTAACTTAGAACCTACCTCAGTAACTTAGAACCTACCTCAGTAACTTAGAACCTACCACAGTGGTAACTTAGAACCTACCACAGTGGTAACTTAGAACCTACCACAGTGGTAACTTAAAACCTACCTCAGTAACTTAGAACCTACCACAGTGGTAACTTAGAATCTACCACAGTGGTAACTTAGAACCTACCACAGTGGTAACTTAGAACCTACCACAGTGGTAACTCAGAACCTACCACAGTGGTAACTCAGAACCTACCACAGTGGTAACTCAGAACCTACCACAGTGGTAACTTAGAACCTACCACAGTGGTAACTTAGAACCTACCACAGTGGTAACTTAGAACCTACCACAGTGGTAACTTAGAACCTACCACAGTGGTAACTTAGAACCTACCACAGTGGTAACTTAGAACCTACCACAGTGGTAACTTAGAACCTACCACAGTGGTAACGAGACACTAATACACCCAATAACTTACCTCTTCGTTATCTCCAGGTTGGATCCTGGTACCATCATAGTCTTCAAGGTCATGGTCCACTGTTACTGCTCCGTGGTCCACTGTTACATGGTCCACTGGTCCATGGTCCTGAGTGCTAGCTTCCACCCCGGCCATGGTGTGGCTGTTCCCTTAGTCTCTCACACCATTAGAATAATCTAAGGGACTTGCTTCTGTAGATCAACCCTTATATATGTTCCATTACGTTGCTTCAGGTGTTGGACCACTTAATCTGTACTGTCAGTGTTGCTGCAGGTGTCTGACCACTCAGTCAGGTACTGTGAGTGTTGCTGCAGGTGTCTGACCACTCAGTCAGGTACTGTGAGTGTTGCTGCAGGTGTCTGACCACTCAGTCAGGTACTGTGAGTGTTGCTGCAGGTGTCTGACCACTCAGTCAGGTACTGTGAGTGTTGCTGCAGGTGTCTGACCACTCAGTCAGGCACTGTGAGTGTTGCTGCAGGTGTCTGACCACTCAGTCAGGTACTGTGAGTGTTGCTGCAGGTGTCTGACCACTCAATCAGGTACTGTGAGTGTTGCTGCAGGTGTCTGACCACTCAGTCAGGTACTGTGAGTGTTGCTGCAGGTGTCTGACCACTCAGTCAGGTACTGTGAGTGTTGCTGCAGGTGTCTGACCACTCAGTCAGGTACTGTGAGTGTTGCTGCAGGTGTCTGACCACTCAGTCAGGTACTGTGAGTGTTGCTGCAGGTGTCTGACCACTCAGTCAGGTACTGTGAGTGTTGCTGCAGGTGTCTGACCACTCAGTCAGGTACTGTGAGTGTTGCTGCAGGTGTCTGACCACTCAGTCAGGTACTGTGAGTGTTGCTGCAGGTGTCTGACCACTCAGTCAGGTACTGTGAGTGTTGCTGCAGGTGTCTGACCACTCAGTCAGGTACTGTGAGTGTTGCTGCAGGTGTCTGACCACTCAGTCAGGTACTGTGAGTGTTGCTGCAGGTGTCTGACCACTCAGTCAGGTACTGTGAGTGTTGCTGCAGGTGTCTGACCACTCAGTCAGGTACTGTGAGTGTTGCTGCAGGTGTCTGACCACTCAGTCAGGTACTGTGAGTGTTGCTGCAGGTGTCTGACCACTCAGTCAGGTACTGTGAGTGTTGCTGCAGGTGTCTGACCACTCAGTCAGGTACTGTGAGTGTTGCTGCAGGTGTCTGACCACTCAGTCAGGTACTGTGAGTGTTGCTGCAGGTGTCTGACCACTCAGTCAGGTACTGTGAGTGTTGCTGCAGGTTTTCAGCAATAAATCCTTACTTACAAGGGGTCTTTTCCAATGGGATCTGTATACACACACTGGAAAGTGGTCGGTTTAAATGCGTAATCCCTAAATCACTCCCAACAAGACGTTCCTTGGAAGTGGGACCGAAAATCTGTTCTGTGATGACCGCTTGAGTGGTGCTTGTTAATAAGTTACAACACTTGCAACGGTACACAAATAACCCATATATAGTGTCAGGGGCCCAAGACTGTTCAACTGCCTTCCAGCATACATAAGGGGATTGCCAATAGACTCCTGGCTGTCTTCATGGAGTCACTGGACAGGAACCTAAAGTCATTACCTGATCAGCCGGGCTGTGGTTTGTACGTTGGGTTGTGTGCGGGGCCAACAGTAACAGCCTGGTTGATCAGGCCTTGATCCACCGTGAGGCCTGGTCACAGACCGGGCCGCGGGGGAGTTGACACCCGAAACCCTCTCCAGGTATACTCCAGGTATAGGAGGAAGGTGAGGGAGTCGGTATATGTAGGAGAGGGACGGGACAGAGAGAGGAAGAAGGGAGTGGAGTAGTGGTGGGAGAGGTAATGGTGGTAGTGGTGGTAGTGGTGGTAGTAATGTCTGACATCACTGACATGATGTCACAATCTCAAATGGTTTATACTAGCCTTAGAACCTAATATTTACTACTGTACTGTAAGTAGGTACCTGGGTGTTAGTCACCTTACACCTGACATCACTGTTCACCTAGTAGTAAGTACCTGGGTGTTAGTCACCTTACACCTGACATCACTGTTCACCTAGCAGTAAGTAGGTACCTGGGTGTTAGTCACCTTACACCTGACGTCCCTGTTCACCTAGCAGTAAGTAGGTACCTGGGTGTTAGTCACCTTACACCTGACGTCCCTGTTCACCTAGCAGTAAGTAGGTACCTGGGTGTTAGTCACCTCATGTGGAGAAATTTTCTCCAGGGAGCAGCAACCCCTCTCATAAGGGGGCTGAGTCCCCTCGTCCTGACATATGGAGAGCAGGTGTGGGCTTAGGTGGGTCATGACCTCGTCTCTCCATCAGCAGAGATGAAGTAAAATCTTACATCTCGCGAGCAAGCATCATTAAGCCATACCAGATATATATTCTAGCATGTTTTCTTACCCTGCAAGATTTAGACTCTTACGAATGGATTAGATCAAGACCAGATAAAATGGTTAGACGATATTTGCATGTGTATTGCATTCATGTGTTTGTTTTAGGCAGCTTCTGTTTGCTAAGACCATTAGAAATTCGTAATACTATGCCTCTAACCTGATAATATAGCTAGTGGCATTAGACACAATAACCCGCACCTTGGAGTCAAGGAATCCACACTCAAAGTCGTTTGTTTTAGGCAGCTTCTGTTTGCTAAGACCATTAGAAATTCGTAATACTATGCCTCTAACCTGATAATATAGCTAGTGGCATTAGACACAATAACCCGCACCTTGGAGTCAAGGAATCCACACTCAAAGTCATTTGTTATAGGCAGCTTCTGTTTGCTAAGACCATTAGAAATTCGTAATACTATGCCTCTAACCTGATAATATAGCTAGTGGCATTAGACTCAATAGAGTCTAATGTGGCCCAATTGACCAAAAGAAGAGGAGACATCCAACGTCACATCAATGAATCTATTAATAACAGCAGACACGGAAGTGTCACATAGGTACGACACACACACACACACCCAGGTAAGTTGAACCCCTCTTACATCTCTGACACGACCCTACGGTATCCTAGGTGTAAGAGGATCTAACTACATCACCGTCTAGATATGAGGGTGATTGCCCAAACCCAGGTAAGACTCACCCACGACTTCCCTGGTGACATACCTGACATACTGGACAATATAGGTCCTCAGGACAAGTGTTAGCCTCGGTCATAATTTCTCTACTACAGCCCAGTGGGGGTTCTCAGAACCCCAGCAGATCCACTGTTGGGGTTCTGAACTGTCAACGGAAAGATGACTATGCTAAAACCAACAGTACTGTAACTGTTCACCTAGC
>NC_091389.1:11845210-11905210 GCF_038502225.1 Cherax quadricarinatus
TGACCCACACCAGTCCACTAACACCCAGGTACCTACTTACTGCTAGGTGAACACTGACAGCAGGTGTAAGGTAACTAACACCCAGGTACCTACTTACTGCTAGGTGAACAGTGGCAGCAGGTGTAAAGTAACTAACACCCAGGTACCTACTTACTGCTAGGTGAACAGTAGCAGGTGTAAGGTAACTAACACCCAGGTACCTACTTACTGCTAGGTGAGCAGTAACAGCAGGTGCCTTAAGAAAACACGCCCCAGTGATTTCACCCGTACCGGGGATCGAACCCCGGAAGCCAATATGTAAGGTGAGTGCGCTAGGGAGCTATGGGACACCTGTAAGATCATTTAGACACAGGTACACATGAGTATAATTATCATACATAGTGTAAATTAGCCACCAGGAAATTACAAGAGGTCAGAGTGACTAATTTCCACCGTGGTACCTATCTGTGGGTTTAAATGTCTGTCACATTCATATTTGATGGGTGTCAAGCTTATCGGTTGAGTGATTTCTAAGGTTAGGATTTTATTGGGATTTTTGAGAAATAGTAATCCAGAATAACCCAATGAAGTTAGTGCAGGGGTCGATTCCCAG
This sequence comes from Cherax quadricarinatus, assembly GCF_038502225.1. Taxonomy (NCBI): domain Eukaryota; kingdom Metazoa; phylum Arthropoda; class Malacostraca; order Decapoda; family Parastacidae; genus Cherax; species Cherax quadricarinatus. The sequence goes on from NC_091389.1 coordinate 11,845,803, forward strand.
CTCCTGGTCCGCCTCATCGCTGGCAGCTGCTAGGTGTGTGTGTGTGTGTGTGTGTGTGTGTGTGTGTGTGTGTGTGTGTGTGTGTGTGTGTGTGTGTGTGTGTGTGTGTGTGTGTGTGTGTGTGTGTGTGTGTCACATCCCGTCAGGTTATCCTAACATCACAGGAAGCTGCTAAAAGATATATCTCTCTCTCTCACCTAAACCACCTCCACCACTGCCAAGTAGTGGGACCAGGAGCTATGAATACCACTGAAAGCCTCTCTCTCTCATATATATATAACCTATGGAGTGGTGAACCATTGTCAAGTCACAACTGAGGCCACGAAAGAAGAGAAGGCCAGACAAGACGGTACGACAAGGTAGTAGTAGTGGTAGTAGTTAAGTTGGGCCATAACTAGTCGTTCTAGGATCACTTAATAACTATAGCTGTGTGTGTGTGTGTGTGTGTGTGTGTGTGTGTGTGTGTGTGTGTGTGTGTGTGTGTGTGTGTGTGTGTGTGTGTGTGTGTGTGTGTGTGTGTGGGGTACACATACATGCCACACCCAATGTTAACCTATGTATTATGAGAGAGGCAAGCAGGTGTTAATTATAACACCTGTAGGTCTGACAACACCTGCAGGTGTTGATTATCTCACCTGGCTGAGTCATGTCTCCACAAGACTAAAATTGACGACAATTAGTTAAGTCAATATGAACGACGTGTGAGAGAGATAGATAGATAGAGAGAGAGAGAGAGAGAGAGAGAGAGAGAGAGAGAGACAGACAGACAGACAGAGAGACAGCCGTGTAACGTACAAGAGTTAAGAGTGGTGGTGAAGGTTGAGTGATGGGGGTCGATCACCGTGTCTATGGTAATCACTCCAGGCAGCCAGACTCACCTGACACACAACTCACATTTGAACCTGGTTCACAGTGACTATTGTGTACAGTGTGTATTGTGTACAGAGTGTATTGTGTATGTACTTGTGTATTGTGTACTACTAGGCTTCTCTGCCTCTTATCAACTACAAAATTCCAGCAACAATTCCACTGACCATTCTGCTTAACATTTACATAATTCCTGGGGTGTTTCCTACAATTCAAGACAACAGCCACACAATTCCGGGGGACAAAGTTGGTACAATTCTAGAGATTTTTCTAGTTTCTTGCGCAATACCCACAGCTGGGGATGAAATTCACACAATTCCAGTGATTATTCACACAATTCCAGTGATTATCCACACAATTCCAGTGATTATCCACACAATTCCAGTGATTATCCACACAATTCCAGTGATTATTCACACAATTCCAGTGATTATCCACACAATTCCAGTGATTATCCACACAATTCCAGTGATTATCCACACAATTCCAGTGATTATCCACACAATTCCAGTGATTATCCACACAATTCCAGTGATTATCCACACAATTCCAGTGATTATCCACACAATTCCAGTGATTATCCACACAATTCCAGTGATTATTCACACAATTCCAGTGATTATCCACACAATTATAATGACTACACAATTCAAACGACCATTTGTACTATTTCTAGTCTCTAAACACAATTCCAAGTCTGGAACACAATTCCCAGAGTTACATAATTAAAAAAAAAACACCAATAATTCTGACAGTATCTTCCAAGTCTTTTTCCGAGACTCTGTTAAGACACACACAGGAGCTGTGACTCGACCCCTGCAACCACAACTAGGTGAGTACACACACAGGGGGTCAGGAGCTGTGACTCGACCCCTGCAACCACAACTAGGTGAGTACACACACACACACACACAGTCCTCTCATGAGAGAGCCGGACTGAACTAACGTCGGGGTGAGTGTGTATCACTTATCCTGTCTGTGTGTGTGTGTGTGTGTGTGTGTGTGTACTCACCTAGTTGTGGTTGCAGGGGTCGATTCATAGTTCCTGGCCCCGCCTCTTCACTGGTTGCTATTAGGTCCTCTCCCTCCATACTCCATGAGCTTTATCATACCTCGTCTTAAAGCTATGTATGGTTCTTGCCTCCACTACATCACTCACCAGATTGTTCCACTTCCTGACAACTCTGTGACTGAAGAAATACTTCCTAACATCCCTGTGACTAATCTGGGTCTTCAACTCCCAATTGTGACCCCTTGTTGCTGTGTCCCATCTCTGGAACATCCTGTTTCTGTCCACCTTGTCAATTCCTCGCAGTATTTTGTATGCCATTATCATGTCTCCCCTGACCCTCCTGTCCTCCAGTGTCGTCAGGCCGATTTCCCTCAACCTTTGCACTTTCTCTAATTTCTTGACGTGCTTGACCAGGTGTGGGTTTCAAACAGGTGCTGCATACTCCAGTATGGGCCTGACGTACACGGTGTACAGTGCCTGACGTACACGTTGTACAGTGCCTGACGTACACGGTGTACAGTGCCTGACGTACACGGTGTACAGTGCCTGACATACACGGTGTACATACTTTACATTAGCTCTCAGGAAAGCCATCGTCCAGTTGTGGTGTTACATTGTGACTCTCGTCAATGCTACAACAGTTGTGATATTACAATGTGACTCTCGTCAGTGCTACAACAGTTGAGATATTACATTGTGACTCTCGTCAGTGCTACAACAGCTGTTGTCCTGTAAGGCTAGTCGTGCATGCATGCTCTGTCAGTAACTGTGGTTTCTCCAAATTCTTCCCATAAATTCATAATTACTGGTGATATTCATGGTGGATGTTACACCCAGTAAGAGTGCAAGTATTGTAACTCTTAGAAACGTGCAAATTTAAATATTAGATCGCCAAAAATATGAGTCCAGCAAAGTGAACTGTTGGTGGGAGTCTGAAGACAGTTGATGACACTGGTGATCGTGGAGCTGCACCGAGAACACGTGGAAGAACACACAAGACAACATCTCACGATGTCAAGATTATCACAAGAAACAATATGAAGGATCCCAAGAAAACCAGAGAAGATCTACAGAGATTTTGATTCTTCAGGTGTTCAACGAAGGTTCAAGCTGACAGAACTGATGGGGAAGACATTTTCCAGCAGCAGTTCCAGAAAAATGCTGACATTCTTAGAAGAGAGTGGACTAGGCATTGTAAGTTGGCCTGGAAACTCTCCCGACCTCAACCCAACTGAGAATTTATGTACAACCAAACCCAGGATTGCTAAACAGGACTGTTTAACTGTTGGGAAGCTAACTGTTGGTGTTATTACAGGTCTGTTCAACTGTTGGGAAGCTGTTGGTGTTATTACAGGACTGTTTAACTGTTGGTAAGCTAACTGTTGGTGTTATTACAGGACTGTTTAACTGTTGGTAAGCTGTTGGTGTTATTACAGGACTGTTCAACTGTTGGTAAGCTGTTGTTGATATTACAGGACTGTTCAACTGTTGGTAAGCTAACTGTTGGTGTTATTACAGGACTGTTCAACTGTTGGTAAGCTAAATGTTGGTGTTATTACAGGACTGTTCAACTGTTGGGAAGCTGTTGGTGTTATTACAGGACTGTTCAACTGTTGGTAAGCTAACTGTTGGTGTTATTACAGGACTGTTCAACTGTTGGGAAGCTAACTGTTGGTGTTATTGGGACCTGGAACCACCAGGAACAGCTTGTCCACTAATACTGAACATTGGTAAGCTTGTGCCAGTACTTACACAAGCCAAGGCTAGTTATCTCTCTTAGTAAATCAATTATGTCACATCAATTTACCAAATATCTTACGTCACCAGTGTCCCAATTAATATGTAAATTACGGTATACATAAGTATAGATAATTATGAGTATACATCAAAATAGTTGACTGCAGTGATGTGCTTGTTCGTACGTGTGTGTGTGTGTGTGTGTGTGTGTGTGTGTGTGTGTGTGTGTGTGTGTGGTGTGTGTGTGTGTGTGTGTGTACATGTGGATGTGTAGGTGACTCAGTATACAGGTCTGTGTATACATATACATGGGGTAGGTGGGTGTGACAATCTCAGGGGGCGATAAGAGAATAAAAATGATGTTGATAAGAGATAGAGAGGGTCACACAGACACTGAGTCACAGACACTGAGAGCCACAGACACAGAGGGACACTGAGAGCCACAGACACAGAGGGACACTGAGAACCACAGACACAGAGGGACACTGAGAGCCACAGACACAGAGGGACACTGAGAGCCACAGACACAGAGGGACACTGAGAGCCACAGACACAGAGGGACACTGAGAGCCACAGACACAGAGGGACACTGAGAGCCACAGACACAGAGGGACACTGAGAGCCACAGACACAGAGGGACACTGAGAGCCACAGACACTGAGGGACACTGAGAGCCACAGACACAGAGGGACACTGAGAGCCACAGACACAGAGGGACACTGAGAGCCACAGACACAGAGGGACACTGAGAGCCACAGACACAGAGGGTCACAGAGAACCACAGACACAGAGGGACACTGAGAGCCACAGACACAGAGGGACACTGAGAGCCACAGACACAGAGGGACACTGAGAGCCACAGACACAGAGGGACACTGAGAGCCACAGACACAGAGGGACACTGAGAGCCACAGACACAGAGGGACACTGAGAGCCACAGACACAGAGGGACACTGAGAGCCACAGACACAGAGGGACACTGAGAACCACAGACACAGAGGGACACTGAGAGCCACAGACACAGAGGGACACAGAGAACCACAGACACAGAGGGACACTAAGAGCCACAGACACAGAGAGACACTGAGAGCCACAGACACAGAGGGACACAGAGAACCACAGACACAGAGGGACACTAAGAGCCACAGACACAGAGGGTCACAGAGAACCACAGACACAGAGGGACACTGAGAGCCACAGACACAGAGGGACACTGAGAACCACAGACACAGAGGGACACAGAGAACCACAGACACAGAGGGACACTAAGAGCCACAGACACAGAGGGTCACAGAGAACCACAGACACAGAGGGACACTGAGAGCCACAGACACAGAGGGGCACTGAGAGCCACAGATACAGAGGGTCACAGAGAACCACAGACACAGAGGGACACAGAGAGCCACAGACACAAAGTCCCAGACACAGAGTCACAGACACAGAGAGCCATACAGACACAGAGAACCACAGACACAGTCACAGAGAGTAAACACAGAGAGTCACACAGTCACAGAGAGTCACAGACACAGTCATAGTCACACAGAGAGCCATAGACACAGTCACAGACACACAGTCACAGACACAGTCACAGAGTCACACAGAGAGTTACACAGTCACAGAGTCACACAGAGAGTTACACAGTCACAGTCACACAGAGAGTCACAGACACAGTCACAGACACAGAGAACCACAGACACAGTCACAGAGAGTCACACAGTCACAGAGAGTCACAGTCACAGAGAGTCACACAGAGAGTCACAGACACAGAGTCACAGACACAGTCACAGAGTCACACAGAGAGTCACACAGTGACACAGTCACAGACAGTCACAGACACAGTCACAGGCACAGAGTCACAGACACAGAGTCACAGACACAGTCACAGGCACAGAGTCACAGACACAGAGTCACAGACACAGTCACAGAGAGTCACACAGTTACAGAGTCACACAGAGAGTCACAGACACAGTCACAGAGAGTCACAGACACAGTCACAGACACAGAGTCAAAGACACAGTCACAGAGAGTCACACAGAGAGTCACAGACACAGTCACAGAGAGTCACACAGAGTCACAGACACAGTCACAGAGAGTCACACAGAGAGTCACAGACACAGTCACAGAGAGTCACACAGAGAGTCACAGACACAGTCACAGAGAGTCACAGACACAGTCACAGACACAGAGTCAAAGACACAGTCACAGAGAGTCACACAGAGAGTCACAGACACAGTCACAGAGAGTCACACAGAGAGTCACAGACACAGTCACAGAGAGTCACACAGAGAGTCACAGACACGGACACAGAGAGTCACACAGAGTCACAGACACAGAGTCACAGACACAGAGTCACAGACACAGAGAGTCACAGACACAGTCACAGAGAGTCACACAGAGAGTCACAGACACAGAGTCACGGACACAGACACAGAGAGTCACGGACACAGAGTCACAGACACAGAGAGTCACAGACACAGAGTCACGGACACAGACATCCCTGAAGGATGGAAGGATGACGTAAGTGTTTATCAAAGTCAAGATAACAGTTCAAGTGTGTGAGTGTACTCACCTATCTGTGGTTGCAGGGGTTGAGTCACAGCTCCTGACCCCGCCTCTTCACTGGTCGCTACTACCTTCACTATCCCTGCTCCATGAGATTTATCATACCTCTTCTTGAAGCTATGTATGGATCCTGCCTCCACTACATCACTTGGCAGACTATTCAACTTCCTGACAACTCTGTGGCTGAAGAAATACTTCCTGACATCCCTGTGACTCATCTGAGTCTTCAACTTCCAACTGTGACATCTTGTTGCTGTGTCCCCTTGTTGCTGTGTCCCCTTGTTGTTGTGACCTGTTGTGTCCCCTTGTTGCTGTGTCCCCTTGTTGCTGTGTCCCCTTGTTGTTGTGTCCCCTTGTTGTTGTGTCCCCTTGTTGTTGTGTCCCCTTGTTGCTGTGTCCCCTTGTTGTGTCCCCTTGTTGCTGTGTCCCCTTGTTGTGTCCCCTTGTTGCTGTGTCCCCTTGTTGTGTCCCCTCGTTGCTGTGTCCCCTTGTTGTTGTGTCCCCTTGTTGTTGTGTCCCCTTGTTGCTGTGTCCCCTTGTTGTTGTGTCCCCTTGTTGCTGTGTCCCCTTGTTGTGTCCCCTTGTTGCTGTGTCCCCTTGTTGTGTCCCCTTGTTGCTGTGTCCCCTTGTTGTGTCCCCTTGTTGCTGTGTCCCCTTGTTGCTGTGTCACCTTATTGCTGTGTCCCCTTATTGCTGTGTCCCCTTATTGCTGTGTCCCCTTGTTGCTGTGTCTCCTTGTTGTTGTGTCCCCTTATTGCTGTGTCCCCTTGTTGTTGTGTCCCCTTGTTGCTGTGTCCCCTTGTTGTGTCCCCTTGTTGCTGTGTCCCCTTGTTGTGTCCCCTTGTTGCTGTGTCCCCTTGTTGTGTCCCCTTGTTGCTGTGTCCCCTTGTTGCTGTGTCCCCTTATTGCTGTGTCCCCTTATTGCTGTGTCCCCTTGTTGCTGTGTCTCCTTGTTGTGTCCCCTTATTGCTGTGTCCCCTTGTTGTTGTGTCCCCTTGTTGTTGTGTCCCCTTGTTGTTGTGTCCCCTTGTTGTTGTGTCCCCTTGTTGTTGTGTCCCCTTGTTGTTGTGTCCCCTTGTTGTTGTGTCACCTTGTTGCTGTGTCACCTTGTTGTTGTGTCACCTTGTTGTTGTGTCCCCTTGTTGTTGTGTCACCTTGTTGCTGTGTCACCTTGTTGTTGTGTCCCCTTGTTGCTGTGTCACCTTGTTGTTGTGTCACCTTGTTGTTGTGTCCCCTTGTTGTTGTGTCCCCTTGTTGTTGTGTCCCCTTGTTGTTGTGTCACCTTGTTGTTGTGTCACCTTGTTGTTGTGTCACCTTGTTGCTGTGTCACCTTGTTGTTGTGTCCCCTTGTTGCTGTGTCACCTTGTTGTTGTGTCCCCTTGTTGTTGTGTCCCCTTGTTGTTGTGTCACCTTGTTGTTGTGTCCCCTTGTTGTTGTGTCCCCTTGTTGTTGTGTCCCCTTGTTGTTGTGTCCCCTTGTTGTTGTGTCACCTTGTTGTTGTGTCACCTTGTTGTTGTGTCACCTTGTTGCTGTGTCACCTTGTTGTTGTGTCCCCTTGTTGTTGTGTCACCTTGTTGTTGTGTCACCTTGTTGTTGTGTCCCCTTGTTGTTGTGTCCCCTTGTTGTTGTGTCACCTTGTTGTTGTGTCCCCTTGTTGTTGTGTCCCCTTGTTGCTGTGTCCCCTTGTTGTTGTGTCCCCTTGTTGTTGTGTCCCCTTGTTGTTGTGTCCCCTTGTTGCTGTGTCCCCTTGTTGTTGTGTCCCCTTGTTGTTGTGTCCCCTTGTTGTTGTGTCCCCTTGTTGTTGTGTCCCCTTGTTGTTGTGTCACCTTGTTGCTGTGTCCCCTTGTTGTTGTGTCCCCTTGTTGTTGTGTCCCTTTGTTGTTGTGTCACCTTGTTGCTGTGTCACCTTGTTGTTGTGTCACCTTGTTGCTGTGTCACCTTGTTGTTGTGTCACCTTGTTGTTGTGTCACCTTGTTGTTGTGTCACCTTGTTGTTGTGTCACCTTGTTGTTGTGTCCCCTTGTTGTTGTGTCACCTTGTTGTTGTGTCCCCTTGTTGCTGTGTCCCCTTGTTGTTGTGTCCCCTTGTTGTTGTGTCACCTTGTTGTTGTGTCACCTTGTTGTTGTGTCCCCTTGTTGTTGTGTCCCCTTGTTGCTGTGTCCCCTTGTTGCTGTGTCCCCTTGTTGTTGTGTCACCTTGTTGTTGTGTCCCCTTGTTGTTGTGTCCCCTTGTTGTTGTGTCACCTTGTTGCTGTGTCCCCTTGTTGTTGTGTCCCCTTGTTGTTGTGTCCCCTTGTTGTTGTGTCCCCTTGTTGTTGTGTCCCCTTGTTGTTGTGTCCCCTTGTTGTTGTGTCCCCTTGTTGTTGTGTCACCTTGTTGTTGTGTCCCCTTGTTGTTGTGTCCCCTTGTTGCTGTGTCCCCTTGTTGCTGTGTCCCCTTGTTGCTGTGTCCCCTTGTTGTTGTGTCACCTTGTTGTTGTGTCCCCTTGTTGTTGTGTCCCCTTGTTGTTGTGTCCCCTTGTTGTTGTGTCCCCTTGTTGTTGTGTCCCCTTGTTGTTGTGTCCCCTTGTTGTTGTGTCACCTTGTTGTTGTGTCCCCTTGTTGTTGTGTCCCCTTGTTGTTGTGTCCCCTTGTTGCTGTGTCCCCTTGTTGCTGTGTCCCCTTGTTGCTGTGTCCCCTTGTTGTTGTGTCACCTTGTTGTTGTGTCCCCTTGTTGTTGTGTCCCCTTGTTGTTGTGTCCCCTTGTTGTTGTGTCCCCTTGTTGTTGTGTCCCCTTGTTGTTGTGTCCCCTTGTTGCTGTGTCCCCTTGTTGTTGTGTCACCTTGTTGTTGTGTCCCCTTGTTGTTGTGTCCCCTTGTTGTTGTGTCCCCTTGTTGTTGTGTCACCTTGTTGTTGTGTCCCCTTGTTGTTGTGTCACCTTGTTGTTGTGTCCCCTTGTTGTTGTGTCCCCTTGTTGTTGTGTCCCCTTGTTGTTGTGTCCCCTTGTTGTTGTGTCCCCTTGTTGCTGTGTCCCCTTGTTGTTGTGTCCCCTTGTTGCTGTGTCCCCTTGTTGTTGTGACCCCTTGTTGTTGTGTCCCCTTGTTGTTGTGTCCCCTTATTGCTGTGTCACCTTGTTGTTGTGTCCCCTTGTTGCTGTGTCCCCTTGTTGTTGTGACCCCTTGTTGCTGTGTCCCCTTGTTGTTGTGTCCCCTTGTTGTTGTGTCCCCTTGTTGCTGTGTCCCCTTGTTGTTGTGACCCCTTGTTGTTGTGTCCCCTTGTTGTTGTGTCCCCTTATTGCTGTGTCACCTTGTTGTTGTGTCCCCTTGTTGCTGTGTCACCTTGTTGTTGTGTCCCCTTGTTGTTGTGTCACCTTGTTGTTGTGTCCCCTTGTTGTTGTGTCCCCTTGTTGTTGTGTCCCCTTGTTGTTGTGTCCCCTTGTTGTTGTGTCACCTTGTTGTTGTGTACCCTTGTTGTTGTGTCCCCTTGTTGTTGTGTCACCTTGTTGCTGTGTCCCCTTGTTGTTGTGTCACCTTGTTGTTGTGTCCCCTTGTTGTTGTGTCCCCTTGTTGTTGTGTCCCCTTGTTGTTGTGTCCCCTTGTTGTTGTGTCCCCTTGTTGTTGTGTCACCTTGTTGCTGTGTCCCCTTGTTGTTGTGTCCCCTTGTTGCTGTGTCCCCTTGTTGTTGTGTCCCCTTGTTGCTGTGTCCCCTTGTTGTTGTGTCCCCTTGTTGTTGTGTCCCCTTGTTGTTGTGTCCCCTTGTTGTTGTGTCACCTTGTTGCTGTGTCACCTTGTTGTTGTGTCCCCTTGTTGCTGTGTCCCCTTGTTGTTGTGTCCCCTTGTTGTTGTGTCACCTTGTTGCTGTGTCACCTTGTTGTTGTGTCCCCTTGTTGCTGTGTCCCCTTGTTGCTGTGTCCCCTTGTTGTTGTGTCCCCTTGTTGCTGTGTCCCCTTGTTGCTGTGTCCCCTTATTGCTGTGTCCCCTTATTGCTGTGTCCCCTTGTTGCTGTGTCTCCTTGTTGTGTCCCCTTATTGCTGTGTCCCCTTGTTGTTGTGTCCCCTTGTTGTTGTGTCCCCTTGTTGTTGTGTCCCCTTGTTGTTGTGTCCCCTTGTTGTTGTGTCCCCTTGTTGTTGTGTCCCCTTGTTGTTGTGTCACCTTGTTGCTGTGTCACCTTGTTGTTGTGTCCCCTTGTTGCTGTGTCCCCTTGTTGCTGTGTCCCCTTGTTGCTGTGTCCCCTTGTTGTTGTGTCCCCTTGTTGTTGTGTCCCCTTGTTGTTGTGTCCCCTTGTTGCTGTGTCCCCTTGTTGTTGTGTCACCTTGTTGTTGTGTCCCCTTGTTGTTGTGTCCCCTTGTTGTTGTGTCACCTTGTTGTTGTGTCCCCTTGTTGTTGTGTCCCCTTGTTGTTGTGTCCCCTTGTTGTTGTGTCACCTTGTTGCTGTGTCACCTTGTTGTTGTGTCCCCTTGTTGCTGTGTCCCCTTGTTGCTGTGTCCCCTTGTTGCTGTGTCCCCTTGTTGTTGTGTCCCCTTGTTGTTGTGTCCCCTTGTTGTTGTGTCCCCTTGTTGTTGTGTCCCCTTGTTGTTGTGTCCCCTTGTTGTTGTGTCACCTTGTTGCTGTGTCACCTTGTTGTTGTGTCCCCTTGTTGCTGTGTCCCCTTGTTGTTGTGTCCCCTTGTTGTTGTGTCCCCTTGTTGTTGTGTCCCCTTGTTGTTGTGTCCCCTTGTTGTTGTGTCCCCTTGTTGTTGTGTCACCTTGTTGCTGTGTCACCTTGTTGTTGTGTCCCCTTGTTGTTGTGTCACCTTGTTGTTGTGTCCCCTTGTTGTTGTGTCCCCTTGTTGCTGTGTCCCCTTGTTGCTGTGTCCCCTTGTTGCTGTGTCCCCTTGTTGTTGTGTCACCTTGTTGTTGTGTCCCCTTGTTGTTGTGTCCCCTTGTTGTTGTGTCCCCTTGTTGTTGTGTCACCTTGTTGTTGTGTCCCCTTGTTGTTGTGTCCCCTTGTTGCTGTGTCCCCTTGTTGCTGTGTCCCCTTGTTGCTGTGTCCCCTTGTTGTTGTGTCACCTTGTTGTTGTGTCCCCTTGTTGTTGTGTCCCCTTGTTGTTGTGTCCCCTTGTTGTTGTGTCCCCTTGTTGTTGTGTCCCCTTGTTGTTGTGTCCCCTTGTTGTTGTGTCACCTTGTTGTTGTGTCCCCTTGTTGTTGTGTCCCCTTGTTGTTGTGTCCCCTTGTTGCTGTGTCCCCTTGTTGCTGTGTCCCCTTGTTGCTGTGTCCCCTTGTTGTTGTGTCACCTTGTTGTTGTGTCCCCTTGTTGTTGTGTCCCCTTGTTGTTGTGTCCCCTTGTTGTTGTGTCCCCTTGTTGTTGTGTCCCCTTGTTGTTGTGTCCCCTTGTTGCTGTGTCCCCTTGTTGTTGTGTCACCTTGTTGTTGTGTCCCCTTGTTGTTGTGTCCCCTTGTTGTTGTGTCCCCTTGTTGTTGTGTCCCCTTGTTGATGTGTCACCTTGTTGTTGTGTCCCCTTGTTGTTGTGTCCCCTTGTTGTTGTGTCACCTTGTTGTTGTGTCCCCTTGTTGTTGTGTCCCCTTGTTGTTGTGTCCCCTTGTTGTTGTGTCCCCTTGTTGTTGTGTCCCCTTGTTGCTGTGTCCCCTTGTTGTTGTGTCCCCTTGTTGCTGTGTCCCCTTGTTGTTGTGACCCCTTGTTGTTGTGTCCCCTTGTTGTTGTGTCCCCTTATTGCTGTGTCACCTTGTTGTTGTGTCCCCTTGTTGCTGTGTCCCCTTGTTGTTGTGACCCCTTGTTGCTGTGTCCCCTTGTTGTTGTGTCCCCTTGTTGTTGTGTCCCCTTGTTGCTGTGTCCCCTTGTTGTTGTGACCCCTTGTTGTTGTGTCCCCTTGTTGTTGTGTCCCCTTATTGCTGTGTCACCTTGTTGTTGTGTCCCCTTGTTGCTGTGTCACCTTGTTGTTGTGTCCCCTTGTTGTTGTGTCACCTTGTTGTTGTGTCCCCTTGTTGTTGTGTCCCCTTGTTGTTGTGTCCCCTTGTTGTTGTGTCCCCTTGTTGTTGTGTCCCCTTGTTGCTGTGTCCCCTTGTTGTTGTGTCCCCTTGTTGCTGTGTCCCCTTGTTGTTGTGACCCCTTGTTGTTGTGTCCCCTTGTTGTTGTGTCCCCTTATTGCTGTGTCACCTTGTTGTTGTGTCCCCTTGTTGCTGTGTCCCCTTGTTGTTGTGACCCCTTGTTGCTGTGTCCCCTTGTTGTTGTGTCCCCTTGTTGTTGTGTCCCCTTGTTGCTGTGTCCCCTTGTTGTTGTGACCCCTTGTTGTTGTGTCCCCTTGTTGTTGTGTCCCCTTATTGCTGTGTCACCTTGTTGTTGTGTCCCCTTGTTGTTGTGTCCCCTTGTTGTGTCACCTTATTGCTGTGTCCCCTTATTGCTGTGTCCCCTTGTTGTTGTGTCCCCTTGTTGTTGTGTCCCCTTGTTGTTGTGTCCCCTTGTTGTTGTGTCCCCTTGTTGTTGTGTCCCCTTGTTGTTGTGTCACCTTATTGCTGTGTCCCCTTGTTGTTGTGTCCCCTTGTTGTTGTGTCACCTTATTGCTGTGTCCCCTTGTTGTTGTGTCACCTTATTGCTGTGTCCCCTTGTTGTTGTGTCCCCTTGTTGTTGTGTCACCTTGTTGTTGTGTCACCTTGTTGTTGTGTCACCTTGTTGTTGTGTCACCTTGTTGTTGTGTCACCTTGTTGTTGTGTCACCTTGTTGTTGTGTCCCCTTGTTGCTGTGTCACCTTATTGCTGTGTCCCCTTATTGCTGTGTCCCCTTGTTGTTGTGTCCCCTTGTTGTTGTGTCACCTTGTTGTTGTGTCACCTTGTTGTTGTGTCACCTTGTTGCTGTGTCACCTTGTTGCTGTGTCCCCTTGTTGCTGTGTCCCCTTGTTGCTGTGTCCCCTTGTTGTTGTGTCACCTTGTTGTTGTGTCACCTTGTTGTTGTGTCCCCTTGTTGTTGTGTCACCTTGTTGTTGTGTCACCTTGTTGTTGTGTCACCTTGTTGTTGTGTCACCTTGTTGCTGTGTCCCCTTATTGTTGTGTCCCCTTGTTGTTGTGTCCCCTTATTGTTGTGTCACCTTGTTGTTGTGTCCCCTTATTGTTGTGTCCCCTTGTTGTTGTGTCCCCTTGTTGTTGTGTCCCCTTGTTGTTGTGTCCCCTTGTTGTTGTGTCCCCTTGTTGTTGTGTCCCCTTGTTGTTGTGTCACCTTGTTGTTGTGTCACCTTGTTGCTGTGTCCCCTTGTTGCTGTGTCCCCTTGTAACTGTGTCCCCTTGTTGTTGTGTCCCCTTGTTGTTGTGTCCCCTTGTTGCTGTGTCACCTTATTGCTGTGTCCCCTCATTGCTGTGTCCCCTTATTGCTGTGTCACCTTGTTGTTGTGTCCCCTTGTTGCTGTGTCACCTTATTGCTGTGTCCCCTCATTGCTGTGTCCCCTTATTGCTGTGTCCCCTTGTTGTTGTGTCCCCTTGTTGTTGTGTCCCCTTGTTGTTGTGTCCCCTTATTGCTGTGTCACCTTGTTGCTGTGTCACCTTGTTGCTGTGTCACCTTGTTGTTGTGTCCCCTTGTTGTTGTGTCCCCTTATTGCTGTGTCACCTTGTTGCTGTGTCACCTTGTTGCTGTGTCACCTTGTTGTTGTGTCCCCTTGTTGTTGTGTCCCCTCATTGCTGTGTCACCTTATTGCTGTGTCCCCTTATTGCTGTGTCCCCTTGTTGTTGTGTCCCCTTGTTGTTGTGTCCCCTTGTTGTTGTGTCCCCTTATTGCTGTGTCACCTTGTTGCTGTGTCACCTTGTTGCTGTGTCACCTTGTTGTTGTGTCCCCTTGTTGTTGTGTCCCCTTGTTGTTGTGTCCCCTTGTTGTTGTGTCCCCTTGTTGTTGTGTCCCCTTGTTGTTGTGTCCCCTTGTTGTTGTGTCCCCTTGTTGTTGTGTCCCCTTGTTGCTGTGTCCCCTTGTTGCTGTGTCCCCTTGTAACTGTGTCCCCTTGTTGTTGTGTCCCCTTGTTGTTGTGTCCCCTTGTTGTTGTGTCCCCTTGTTGTTGTGTCACCTTGTTGCTGTGTCCCCTTGTTGTTGTGTCCCCTTGTTGCTGTGTCCCCTTGTTGCTGTGTCCCCTTGTTGCTGTGTCCCCTTGTTGTTGTGTCCCCTTGTTGCTGTGTCCCCTTGTTGTTGTGTCCCCTTGTTGCTGTGACACCTTGTTGTTGTGTCACCTTGTTGTTGTGTCCCCTTGTTGTTGTGTCCCCTTGTTGCTGTGTCCCCTTGTTGTTGTGTCCCCTTATTGCTGTGTCACCTTGTTGCTGTGTCACCTTGTTGCTGTGTCACCTTGTTGTGTCCCCTTGTTGTTGTGTCCCCTTGTTGTTGTGTCCCCTTGTTGCTGTGTCCCCTTGTTGCTGTGTCCCCTTGTTGCTGTGTCCCCTTGTTGTTGTGTCCCCTTGTTGTTGTGTCCCCTTGTTGTTGTGTCCCCTTGTTGTTGTGTCCCCTTGTTGCTGTGTCCCCTTGTTGTTGTGTCCCCTTGTTGTTGTGTCCCCTTGTTGTTGTGTCCCCTTGTTGTTGTGTCCCCTTGTTGCTGTGTCCCCTTGTTGCTGTGTCACCTTGTTGTTGTGTCCCCTTGTTGTTGTGTCCCCTTGTTGCTGTGTCCCCTTGTTGTTGTGTCCCCTTGTTGTTGTGTCCCCTTGTTGTTGTGTCCCCTTGTTGTTGTGTCCCCTTGTTGCTGTGTCCCCTTGTTGTTGTGTCACCTTGTTGTTGTGTCACCTTGTTGTTGTGTCACCTTGTTGTTGTGTCCCCTTGTTGTTGTGTCCCCTTGTTGCTGTGTCCCCTTGTTGTTGTGTCCCCTTGTTGCTGTGTCCCCTTGTTGCTGTGTCCCCTTGTTGCTGTGTCCCCTTGTTGTTGTGTCCCCTTGTTGTTGTGTCCCCTTGTTGTTGTGTCCCCTTGTTGTTGTGTCCCCTTGTTGCTGTGTCCCCTTGTTGTTGTGTCCCCTTGTTGCTGTGTCCCCTTGTTGCTGTGTCCCCTTGTTGCTGTGTCCCCTTGTTGTTGTGTCCCCTTGTTGTTGTGTCCCCTTGTTGTTGTGTCCCCTTGTTGTTGTGTCACCTTGTTGCTGTGTCACCTTGTTGTTGTGTCCCCTTGTTGTTGTGTCCCCTTGTTGCTGTGTCCCCTTGTTGTTGTGTCCCCTTGTTGCTGTGTCCCCTTGTTGTTGTGTCACCTTGTTGTTGTGTCCCCTTGTTGTTGTGTCCCCTTGTTGCTGTGTCCCCTTGTTGTTGTGTCCCCTTGTTGCTGTGTCACCTTGTTGTTGTGTCCCCTTGTTGTTGTGTCCCCTTGTTGTTGTGTCACCTTGTTGCTGTGTCACCTTGTTGCTGTGTCACCTTGTTGCTGTGTCACCTTGTTGCTGTGTCACCTTGTTGCTGTGTCCCCTTGTTGCTGTGTCCCCTTGTTGCTGTGTCCCCTTGTTGATGTGTCACCTTGTTGCTGTGTCACCTTGTTGCTGTGTCCCCTTGTTGATGTGTCATATTGTTGCTGTGTCACCTTGTTGCTGTGTCACCTTGTTGCTGTGTCACCTTGTTGCTGTGTCCCCTAGTTGCTGTGTCCCCTTGTTGATGTGTCACCTTGTTGCTGTGTCACCTTATTGCTGTGTCCCCTTGTTGCTGTGTCCCCTTGTTGCTGTGTCCCCTTGTTGCTGTGTCACCTTATTGCTGTGTCCCCTTATTGCTGTGTCCCCTTATTGCTGTGTCCCCTTGTTGCTGTGTCTCCTTGTTGTTGTGTCCCCTTATTGCTGTGTCCCCTTGTTGCTGTGTCTCCTTGTTGTTGTGTCCCCTTATTGCTGTGTCCCCTTGTTGCTGTGTCTCCTTGTTGTTGTGTCCCCTTATTGCTGTGTCCCCTTGTTGTGTCCCCTTGTTGTTGTGTCACCTTGTTGCTGTGTCACCTTGTTGCTGTGTCACCTTATTGCTGTGTCCCCTTATTGCTGTGTCCCCTTATTGCTGTGTCCCCTTGTTGTTGTGTCCCCTTGTTGCTGTGCCCCCTTGTTGCTGTGCCCCCTTGTTGCTGTGCGCCCTTGTTGCTGTGCCCCCTTGTTGCTGTGCCCCCTTGTTGCTGTGCCCCCTTGTTGCTGTGCCCCCTTATTGCTGTACCCCCTGTGTATACTTTCTATATCCATACCATGGCTTTCTATATGTATACAGCGCGACGAGAGAGAGAGAGAGAGAGAGAGAGAGAGAGAGAGAGAGAGAGAAATATCTTCCCCAACCCAATCACCCCTCCCTAGTAGTGCCACCTCCCCTACCCCTAATAACCCCCCCACCACACATCAGCTGTATCGCTGGTGACGTCATATCTCCCCTCTTATATTACTGCAGCTGTTACTGCTGTTATTTGCAGTTGTTTTAGCTGTTAGTGCTGTTCCTCCCTTAACACAGGAAAGCACTCTTACCAATATCCACTCAATGACTTTCTGATCAGAAGTGTTTATATCACAATTCAGATGGTTCTCTGATCTGTGATATATATGGCTGGGGGCTGACCTAGGCTCAGCCCCCAGTCCTAGGGATGACCTAGACTCAGCTCCCAGTCATAGGGATGACCTAGGCTCTGCTCCCAGTCCTAGGGCTGACCTAGGCTCAGCTCCCAGTCCTAGGGCTGACCTAGACTCAGCTCCCAGTCCTAGGGATGACCTAGACTCTGCTCCCAGTCATAGGGCTGACCTAGACTCAGCTCCCAGTCCTAGGGCTGATCTAGACTCTGCTCCCAGTCATAGGGATGACCTAGGCTCAGCTCCCAGTCCTAGGGATGACCTAGGCTCAGCTCCCAGTCCTAGGGCTGATCTAGACTCTGCTCCCAGTCATAGGGATGACCTAGGCTCAGCCCTCAGTCCTAGGGATGACCTAGACTCAGCTCCCAGTCCTAGGGATGACCTAGACTCAGCCCCCAGTCCTAGGGCTGACCTAGACTCAGCCCCCAGTCCTAGGGCTGACCTAGACTCAGCCTCCAGTCCTAGGGCTGACCTAGACTCACCCCCCAGTCCTAGGGCTGACCTAGACTCAGCCCCCAGTCCTAGGGCTGACCTATACTCAGCTCCCAGTCCTAGGGCTGACCTAGACTCATCCCCCAGTCCTAGGGCTGACCCAGACTCAGCCCCCAGTCCTAGGGCTGACCTAGACTCAGCCCTCAGTCCTAGGGCTGACCTAGACTCAGCTCCCAGTCCTAAGGCTGACCTAGACTCAGCCCCCAGTCCTAGGGCTAACCTAGACTCAGCCCCCAGTCCTAGGGCTGACCTAGACTCAGCTCCCAGTCCTAGGGCTGACCCAGACTCATCCCCCAGTCCTAGGGCTGATCCAGACTCATCCCCCAGTCCTAGGGCTGACCCAGACTCATCCCCCAGTCCTAGGGCTGACCCATACTCATCCCCCAGTCCTAGGGCTGACCCAGACTCATCCCCCAGTCCTAGGGCTGACCCAGACTAATCCCCCAGTCCTAGGGCTGACCCAGACTAATCCCCCAGTCCTAGGGCTGACCCAGACTCATCCCCCAGTCCTAGGGCTGACCCAGACTCATCCCCCAGTACTAGGGCTGACCCAGACTCATCCCCCAGTACTAGGGCTGACCCAGACTCATCCTCCAGTCCTAGGGCCGACCCAGACTCAACCCCCAGTCCTAGGGCTGACCCAGACTCATCCCCCAGTCCTAGGGCTGACCCAGACTCAACCCCCAGTACTAGGGCTGACCCAGACTCATTCCCCAGTCCTAGGGCAGACCCAGACTCAACCCCAAGTACTAGGGCTGACCCAGACTCATCTCCCAGTCCTAGGGCTGACCCAGACTCATCCCCCAGTACTAGGGCTGACCCAGACTCAGCCCCCAGTACTAGGGCTGACCCAGACTCAACCCCCAGTCCTAGGGCAGACCCAGACTCAACCCCCAGTACTAGGGCTGACCCAGACTCATCTCCCAGTCCTAGGGCTGACCCAGACTCATCCCCCAGTACTAGGGCTGACCCAGACTCAGCCCCCAGTACTAGGGCTGACCCAGACTCATCCCCCAGTCCTAGGGCTGACCCAGACTCAACCCCCAGTACTAGGGCTGACCCAGACTCATCCCCCAGTCCTAGGGCTGACCCAGACTCATCCCCCAGTACTAGGGCTGACCCAGACTCATCCCCCAGTCCTAGGGCTGACCCAGACTCACCCCCCAGTCCTAGGGCTGACCTAGACTCATCCCCCAGTCCTAGGGCTGACCCAGACTCATTCCCCAGTACTAGGGCTGACCCAGACTCATCCCCCAGTCCTAGGGCTGACCCAGACTCACCCCCCAGTCCTAGGGCTGACCTAGACTCATCCCCCAGTCCTAGGGCTGACCCAGACTCATCCCCCAGTCCTAGGGCTGACCCAGACTCATCCCCCAGTACTAGGGCTGACCCAGACTCATCCCCCAGTCCTAGGGCTGACCCAGACTCATCCCCCAGCACTATGGCTGACCCAGACTCATCCCCCAGTCCTAGGGCTGACCCAGACTCATCCCCCAGTCCTAGGGCTGACCCAGACTCATCCCCCAGTACTAGGGCTGACCCAGACTCATCCCCCAGTCCTAGGGCTGACCCAGACTCACCCCCCAGTCCTAGGGCTGACCTAGACTCATCCCCCAGTCCTAGGGCTGACCCAGACTCATCCCCCAGTCCTAGGGCTGACCCAGACTCATCCCCCAGTACTAGGGCTGACCCAGACTAATCCCCCACTCCTAGGGCTGACCCAGACTCATCCCCCAGTCCTAGGGCTGACCCAGACTCAGCCCCCAGTCCTAGGGCTGACCCAGACTCATCCCCCAGTCCTAGGGCTGACCCAGACTCATCCCCCAGCACTATGGCTGACCCAGACTCATCCCCCAGTCCTAGGGCTGACCCAGACTCATCCCCCAGTACTAGGGCTGACCCAGACTCATCCCCCAGCACTATGGCTGACCCAGACTCATCTCCCAGTACTAGGGCTGACCCAGACTCATCCCCCAGTCCTAGGGCTGACCTAGACTCATCCCCCAGTCCTAGGGCTGACCCAGACTCATCCCCCAGTACTAGGGCTGACCCAGACTCATCCCCCAGCACTATGGCTGACCCAGACTCATCCCCCAGCACTATGGCTGACCCAGACTCATCCCCCAGTACTAGGGCTGACCCAGACTCATCCCCCAGCACTATGGCTGACCCAGACTCATCCCCCAGCACTATGGCTGACCCAGAATCATCCCCCAGTCCTAGGGCTGACCCAGACTCATCCCCCAGCACTATGGCTGACCCAGACTCATCCCCCAGTCCTAGGGCTGACCCAGACTCATCCCCCAGTACTAGGGCTGACCCAGACTCATCCCCCAGCACTATGGCTGACCCAGACTCATCCCCCAGTCCTAGGGCTGACCCAGACTCAGCCCCCAGTACTAGGGCTGACCCAGACTCAACCCCCAGTCCTAGGGCTGACCCAGACTCAACCCCCAGTACTAGGGCTGACCCAGACTCATCCCCCAGTCCTAGGGCTGACCCAAACTCATCCCCCAGTCCTAGGGCTGACCCAGACTCATCCACCAGTCCTAGGGCTGACCCAGACTCATCCCCCAGCCATAACGCAAATCCAGATTCGGCCATTACAGATGCAGTAGAGGAGTCCTCTTCCAGGGAAATTGTTAGCCTTCTGGAAGCAGACGGTGTCTCTGGCTTGGCTATCCAGTCTGTGCAGTTCCAGGATCTGTACAAATTGGGAATACTTCCAGTACGAAATGTATCCAACCAAGTGACGTGTATCTCACTAGGTCAAGGCAATGGCTAAGCCGGTGGGAGCATTGGAGCTGCCTCGCATAGGCCAGTAGGCCTGTTGCAGTGTTTATTATTTCTGTTCTTACTAGGGCAAATATTCTATTAGTGGGATGGATATGTGAAGGACCTGCCTAGTATGGGCCAGTAGGCCTGCTGCAGTGTTCCTTATTTATATTCTTACTAGGGCAAATATTCTATTAGTGGGATGGATGTGTGAAGGACCTGCCTAGTATGGGCCAGTAGG
Organism: Cherax quadricarinatus; assembly: GCF_038502225.1. Taxonomy (NCBI): domain Eukaryota; kingdom Metazoa; phylum Arthropoda; class Malacostraca; order Decapoda; family Parastacidae; genus Cherax; species Cherax quadricarinatus. The sequence continues at coordinate 11,865,970 of NC_091389.1, forward strand.
CCTGCTGCAGTGTTCCTTATTTATATTCTTACTAGGGCAAATATTCTATTAGTGGGATGGATGTGTGAAGGACCTGCCTAGTATGGGCCAGTAGGCCTGTTGCAGTGTTCATTATTTCTGTTCTTACTAGGGCAAATATTCTATTAGTGGGATGGATGTGTGAAGGACCTGCCTAGTATGGGCCAGTAGGCCTGCTGCAGTGTTCCTTATTTATATTCTTACTAGGGCAAATATTCTATTAGTGGGATGGATGTGTGAAGGACCTGCCTAGTATGGGCCAGTAGGCCTGCTGCAGTGTTCCTTATTTATATTCTTACTAGGGCAAATATTCTATTAGTGGGATGGATGTGTGAAGGACCTGCCTAGTATGGGCCAGTAGGCCTGCTGCAGTGTTCCTCCTCTCTTATGTCCTTATAAAAGCAAAACTGCAACTTGTATGCTTGGGGCATCTGTAAGCATGGGAGATGCTTACAGACATGTGTCTCTTACAGATTCTTCCACCCTGAGATGTGCCACTCTTGAGTTCTTAAGAAAATAATGTTATAACAACCGCCTCGCATACCACTTACAAGGGACCAGGAGATACACACCCCATAACACTAATCATAGTTACGACAACTTTAAGTAGGTATGTACACAACTTGTCAGACACTGCAACATCATGGAATCTTAATTCTGAGGACATGTACATAACCTTCACGACTACGACAACTACTACTACAACTAACCCATCTCTTTGGGAAGGACCTACTTCCACTGGGGATCCCGCCTACCAGTGACTATGCCCTCGTCTGCTTCACCTGACGTTACTATATAAGCGCCAGGATACTTTCTTCTGCTTCAGAATCTCCACGACTATGGTGCTGTTCGCACCTACTCCTAGGTTGAGGGACTGATTACCTCATCTTCTGTACATAGTTCTACTGTCTTCAAGTTATGTCCTGGAATTTGTATTGATAAAACCACTGGATGGCGAAACGTCTACAATAAAGATACCCAGATGTTGCACATGTGTCTTAATCTCACTCAACTTTAAGTAGTTTCGTACTGGTAGGTAATGCAGAAAATGGAAATGAGATAAACAGTCCACCATCTTGGAGTCTTGTTGGACTGGAGGCACAGCCAGTGGCACCTCCGGACTCACAGCTACTGATGCCAACAATAAAATCTCCCCAACAAATATGCAACACAACCTCATTTATATTTGCTAATATACAGGACCTTAAGGCATCCACCAACAACAAAATACCTTTTATCAGTGGACTTGTAGAGGAGTCAAATGTGATGTTTGTAGCATTCACAGAGACCCACACAAAAGATTACTTTGTCAGTGAAATGACGATGCCTGGATACAACCTTTACAGACGCGACGGAAAGAAGAGGCAACATGGGGGGGTTGGCCTGTATGTCAGAGTCGCTCATTTGCACGGAAATGCTGAGTACCTCAAATTTTGTCATTGTTCTTGTATATAAGCCACCAGATGCAACTTCCCAACAGATATCGAGAATTGGCTACTGTCTGGAAAACCTTCCATCCCCATCCCAAAACATCTTGGTGTTCGGTGACTTCCATCTAAGACATACAAAGTGGAAGAATATAGCAAATGTTAGAGCAGAGACAATCCGTGAATCTCTGCAATAAACACACCCTAAGTCAGCAGATAGTGGAACCAACAAGACTGCAAAACACACTTGACCTTATTTTGACAAATAATGACGACCTGGTCAGAAACAATATCAAAAACAACTAATTCTGGTCACAATGTAATCGAAGTCCAGACTTACGTACACAGGGATCGTGACCAGCAAAATGCATACAGCTATGAGGGTAGCTTCACCACATTCATCCTCAACAATAAGAACACCAACTGGGACCAGGTAAACTATGTTGGGAAGGTATCTTAAATAACATGGACCCTAATCAGTGCCTTGAAAAGATCAACTTCCTGTCAGCTGAAGTATATTCAAGGTATATTCCCCTAAGAAAAGAAGTAAACTGGAGAGAGTGAGACGCTGCCTCGACAGGAGAAGACGAAGATTCACTGACCTCCTCAAGAGGGTTAGATTATCTGAAACATAGCAGGAAGCGCTGACCAGGGAAGTGGAAAATATTGAGCTTAAGTTACATGATTGATACAGGATCTAGGAGAGAGACAGGAGCTAAATACTTGTTAAAGGAATAACTGACAAACTGGACAGATGGATCTTCAACTTCCTAATCAATCAAACACAAAGAGCAGTGGTACAGATAAGTCTGGGCAGCTACAGTGAGAAGCTGTGTTCCACAAGGCACAGTACTCACCCCCATTCTGTTTCCCACCCCCATATCTAACATAGAGATGTGAACCATAGCTCTGGGTCCAACTTTACAGACTACACAAGTCTAGTCCGGAATATCACGACCCATTCTCTCCCTAAATAAAATCTGACAATATTGATAATATAATCATACCAGAATAATTATAATGATAATTAAAGTGCAGGATGACACAATGAGGGCATCAAGCCTGAGGAATGTAATTGTGGGCGTGCGGGCGTGGGTGTAGGTATGAGAGTGTGGGCGGTATTTTTAAATGTTGGTGACTGGAGGTCATGCTCTCACACGCCCATGAAGGCGGCGTCCCGCCCATACCACCCTCATCCACCCACATGTGAGTGTGGTATCTCTATATATATATATATATATATATATATATATATATATATATATATATATATATATATATATATATATATATAAAATTTAGTTCAATAGTGTTTTGATTCTCTCTCTCTCTCTCTCTAATCTCCAACTATCAGCCACACATTATACCAGTATAATTCAGTTTTCCCGGTATAATCGCGAATTCACATCACGTCTATCAGTTCCGCCAATATATTGCATTTGGCGGATGTTTTGGCGATATAATTTGGTTTTCAAGACTGGTTGGTTGGTTAATGGGGTTTGAAGTCTATCTACTACACGAGAGAAATGCTCTACAGAACCAGTAACTTTCTATAGAGTATGTCATGGGTGTCAGCTATGGTCTGTATAAGTTGCATCACGTACTGGTAGTAATAAACATTATTATTAGTGATTTAGCCAACTGGCCCAGTGGTTAACAGTGGCCTGTAAATTTTACAACTCATTTGTCATGGGGTTTAAATTCTCACCCGTTCCCTGGTTTGCTTTTCACACTTAAGTTTGCGATAGCCAGATAGCTAAAGTCACCAGAAAACAACCTCAGTGAGGCGGATGGGTTATAAAATGAGAGCAACAGCCGGATATAAACGCCAACCATCACTCCTGCCCGGCTAGTACCTCCCCGGAAGCCAACCTTTCCCGCGGAAACTGTTTATATATATATTTGGCGCGCGAAGAAAAACGTCAACATAAGAGATGGCGGGAAAACTGCCGTAGGTTTTAAATGGCCGGTGAAGTTGGGTGGGATGGTGGGTGAGAAGGCTGGTAGTCTGAGGTTGTCTAAATATATGCCTGGGTGGCCAGCCAGGGAGGTGGGTGAGTGAATCTGTGAATTTAAAAGGTTCGTCTCTCAATGCCAGGCCATTCATGGGGGAGGGGGATGTAGGGGGGAGAGGGGGAGGGGAGGTGGTGATTCGATGCCGGTGATAGATTCCAGATTCCAATCCAGAAACAAAAATAAAAATTAATCCCTTTCACCGAGGTACAAATGTAGTGTTACGATAGTTAGGTATCCTTATTCTTGGGGCTACTAGCATAGGCCAGTAGGCCTGACGCAGTGCTCCTTCTTATGCTTTTATGGACACTGGGGATGTCAGAGAGAGTTCTGTGTTCTGTTTCTGTGTTCTCTTGTGGACATCAAGAACCTACAGAGTGATTATATTGGAGTTTAATATTCTGTATATATATGTAGACACAGTAGTATACCTGGGGGTCAACGCCCCTGAGGCCCGGTCCATGACCAGGCCTCGCGGTGGATCAGGACGTGATCAATTAGGCTGTTACTGCCTGTCATAGATAAACCAACATAGGAACCACAGCCCGGCTCGTCAGGGACTGACTTTGTGTGTCTGTCCAGCTCTCTCTTGAAGACAGCCAGGGGCCTTGAAGACAGCCAGAGACCTTGAAGACAGCCAGGGGTCTTGAAGACAGCCAGGGGCCTTGAAGACAGCCAGGGACCTTGAAGACAGCCAGGGGCCTTGAAGACAGCCAGGGGCCTTGAAGACAGCCAGGGGCCTTGAAGACAGCCAGGGGCCTTGAAGACAGCCAGGGGCCTTGAAGACAGCCAGGGGTCTTGAAGACAGCCAGGGGCCTTGAAGACAGCCAGGGGCCTTGAAGACAGCCAGGGGTCTTGAAGACAGCCAGGGGTCTTGAAGACAGCCAGGGGCCTTGAAGACAGCCAGGGATCTTGAAGACAGCCAGGGGTCTTGAAGACAGCCAGGGGTCTTGAAGACAGCCAGGGGTCTTGAAGACAGCCAGGGGCCTTGAAGACAGCCAGGGGTCTTGAAGACAGCCAGGGGCCTTGAAGACAGCCAGGGGCCTTGAAGACAGCCAGGGGTCTTGAAGACAGCCAGAAGTCTTGAAGACAGCCAGGGGCCTTGAAGACAGCCAGGGATCTTGAAGACAGCCAGGGGCCTTGAAGACAGCCAGGGGTCTTGAAGACAGCCAGGGGCCTTGAAGACAGCCAGGGGTCTTGAAGACAGCCAGGGGTCTTGAAGACAGCCAGGGGCCTTGAAGACAGCCAGGGGCCTTGAAGACAGCCAGGGGTCTTGAAGACAGCCAGGGGTCTTGAAGACAGCCAGGGGCCTTGAAGACAGCCAGGGATCTTGAAGACTGCCAGGGGCCTTGAAGACAGCCAGGGGCCTTGAAGACAGCCAGGGGTTTTGAAGACAGCCAGGGGTCTTGAAGACAACCAGGGATCTTGAAGACAGCCAGGGGTCTTGAAGACAGCCAGGGGTTTTGTAGACAGTCAGGGGTCTTGAAGACAGTCAGGGGTCTTGAAGACAGCCAGGAGTCTTGTAGACAGGGGTCTTGAAGACAGCCAGGGGTCTTGTAGACAGTCAGGGGTCTTGACAGTCAGGGGTCTTGAAGGCAGCCAGGGGTCTTGTAGACAGCCAGGGGTCTTGTAGACAGCCAGGGGTCTTGTAGACAGCCAGGGGTCTTGAAGACAGCCAGGGGTCTTGTAGACAGCCAGGGGTCTTGAAGACAGCCAGGGGTCTTGTAGACAGCCAGGGGTCTTGTAGACAGCCAGGGGTCTTGAAGACAGCCAGGGGTCTTGTAGACAGCCAGGGGTCTTGAAGACAGCCAGGGGTCTTGTAGACAGCCAGGGGTCTTGAAGACAGCCAGGGGTCTTGTAGACAGCCAGGGGTCTTGAAGACAGCCAGGGGTCTTGTAGACAGCCAGGGGTCTTGTAGACAGCCAGGGGTCTTGAAGACAGCCAGGGGTCTTGTAGACAGCCAGGGGTCTTGAAGACAGCCAGGGGTCTTGTAGACAGCCAGGGGTCTTGAAGACAGCCAGGGGTCTTGTAGACAGCCAGGGGTCTTGTAGACAGCCAGGGGTCTTGAAGACAGCCAGGGGTCTTGTAGACAGCCAGGGGTCTTGAAGACAGCCAGGGGTCCTGTAGACAGCCAGGGGTCTTGAAGACAGCCAGGGGTCTTGTAGACAACCAGGGATCTTGTAGACAGCCAGGGGTCTTGAAGACAGCCAGGGGTCTTGTAGACAGCCAGGGGTCTTGAAGACAGCCAGGGGTCTTGTAGACAGCCAGGGGTCTTGTAGACAGCCAGGGGTCTTGAAGACAGCCAGGGGTCTTGAAGACAGCCAGGGGTCTTGAAGACAGCCAGGGGTCTTGTAGACAGCCAGGGGTCTTGTAGACAGCCAGGGGTCTTGAAGACAGCCAGGGGTCTTGTAGACAGCCAGGGGTCTTGTAGACAGCCAGGGGTCTTGAAGACAGCCAGGGGTCTTGTAGACAGCCAGGGGTCTTGAAGACAGCCAGGGGTCTTGTAGACAGCCAGGGGTCTTGAAGACAGCCAGGGGTCTTGTAGACAGCCAGGGGTCTTGTAGACAGCCAGGGGTCTTGAAGACAGCCAGGGGTCTTGTAGACAGCCAGGGGTCTTGAAGACAGCCAGGGGTCCTGTAGACAGCCAGGGGTCTTGAAGACAGCCAGGGGTCTTGTAGACAACCAGGGATCTTGTAGACAGCCAGGGGTCTTGAAGACAGCCAGGGGTCTTGTAGACAGCCAGGGGTCTTGAAGACAGCCAGGGGTCTTGTAGACAGCCAGGGGTCTTGTAGACAGCCAGGGGTCTTGAAGACAGCCAGGGGTCTTGTAGACAGCCAGGGGTCTTGAAGACAGCCAGGGGTCTTGTAGACAGCCAGGGATCTTGTAGACAGCCAGGGGTCTTGAAGACAGCCAGGGGTCTTGTAGACAGCCAGGGATCTTGTAGACAGCCAGGGGTCTTGTAGACAGCCAGGGGTCTTGTAGACAGCCAGGGATCTTGTAGACAGCCAGGGGTCTATCACTGCAATGAAAAGTGTGTTGTCTGGCACTGCAGTAAACTGCTGTCTGGCACTGCAGTAAAGTGATGTCTGTCACTGCAGTAATGTCTGGCACTGCAGTAAAGTGTTGTTTGGCACTGCAGTAAAGTGTTGTTTGGCACTGCAGTAAAGTGTTGTTTGGCACTGCAGTAAAGTGTTGTTTGGCACTGCAGTAGTGTTGTTTGGCACTGCAGTAAAGTGATGGCTGGCACTGCAGTAGTGTTTGGCACTGCAGTAAACTGCTGTCTGGCACTGCAGTAAAGTGTTGTTTGGCACTGCAGTAAACTGCTGTCTGGCACTGCAGTAAAGTGATGTCTGGCACTGCAGTAAAGTGTTGTTTGGCACTGCAGTAAAGTGATGTCTGGCACTGCAGTAGTGTTGTTTGGCACTGCAGTAAAGTGCTGTTTGGCACTGCAGTAAAGTGTTGTCTGGCACTGCAGTAAAGTGATGTCTGGCACTGCAGTAGTGTTGTTTGGCACTGCAGTAAAGTGCTGTTTGGCACTGCAGTAAAGTGCTGTTTGGCACTGCAGTAAAGTGCTGTTTGGCACTGCAGTAAAGTGCTGTTTGGCACTGCAGTAAAGTGCTGTTTGGCACTGCAGTAAAGTGCTGTTTGGCACTGCAGTAAAGTGTTGTTTGGCACTGCAGTAAAGTGTTGTTTGGCACTGCAGTAAAGTGTTGTCTGGCACTGCAGTAAAGTGTTGGCTGGCACTGCAGTAAAGTGTTGTCTGGCACTGCAGTAGTGTTGTTTGGCACTGCAGTAAAGTGCTGTTTGGCACTGCAGTAAAGTGTTGTTTGGCACTGCAGTAAAGTGCTGTTTGGCACTGCAGTAAAGTGTTGTTTGGCACTGCAGTAAAATGTTGTTTGGCACTGCAGTAAAGTGTTGTTTGGCACTGCAGTAAAGTGCTGTTTGGCACTGCAGTAAAGTGATGGCTGGCACTGCAGTAGTGTCTGGCACTGCAGTAAAGCGTTGTTTGGCACTGCAGTAAAGTGTTGTTTGGCACTGCAGTAAAGTGTTGTTTGGCACTGCAGTAAAGTGTTGTTTGGCACTGCAGTAAAGTGCTGTTTGGCACTGCAGTAGTGTTGTTTGGCACTGCAGTAAAGTGTTGTTTGGCACTGCAGTAAAGTGTTGTTTGGCACTGCAGTAAAGTGTTGTTTGGCACTGCAGTAAAGTGATGGCTGGCACTGCAGTAGTGTCTGGCACTGCAGTAAAGTGCTGTTTGGCACTGCAGTAAAGTGTTGTTTGGCACTGCAGTAAAGTGCTGTTTGGCACTGCAGTAAAGTGTTGTTTGGCACTGCAGTAAAGTGTTGTCTGGCACTGCAGTAAAGTGTTGTTTGGCACTGCAGTAAAGTGTTGTTTGGCACTGCAGTAAAGCGTTGTTTGGCACTGCAGTAAAGTGTTGTTTGGCACTGCAGTAAAGTGTTGTCTGGCACTGCAGTAAAGTGATGTCTGGCACTGCAGTAGTGTTGTTTGGCACTGCAGTAAAGTGCTGTTTGGCACTGCAGTAAAGTGTTGTCTGGCACTGCAGTAAAGTGATGTCTGGCACTGCAGTAGTGTTGTCTGGCACTGCAGTAGTGTTGTCTGGCACTGCAGTAGTGTTGTCTGGCACTGCAGTAGTGTTGTCTGGCACTGCAGTAAAGTGATGTCTGGCACTGCAGTAGTGATGTCTGGCACTGCAGTAGTGTTGTCTGGCACTGCAGTAGTGTTGTCTGGCACTGCAGTAGTGTTGTCTGGCACTGCAGTAGTGTTGTCTGGCACTGCAGTAGTGTTGTCTGGCACTGCAGTAGTGATGTCTGGCACTGCAGTAGTGTTGTCTGGCACTGCAGTAGTGTTGTCTGGCACTGCAGTAGTGTTGTCTGGCACTGCAGTAGTGATGTCTGGCACTGCAGTAGTGTTGTCTGGCACTGCAGTAGTGTTGTCTGGCACTGCAGTAGTGATGTCTGGCACTGCAGTAGTGTTGTCTGGCACTGCAGTAGTGTTGTCTGGCACTGCAGTAGTGATGTCTGGCACTGCAGTAGTGTTGTCTGGCACTGCAGTAGTGTTGTCTGGCACTGCAGTAGTGTTGTCTGGCACTGCAGTAGTGTTGTCTGGCACTGCAGTAGTGTTGTCTGGCACTGCAGTAGTGTTGTCTGGCACTGCAGTAGTGTTGTCTGGCACTGCAGTAGTGTTGTCTGGCACTGCAGTAGTGTTGTCTGGCACTGCAGTAAAGTGATGTCTGGCACTGCAGTAGTGATGTCTGGCACTGCAGTAGTGTTGTCTGGCACTGCAGTAGTGTTGTCTGGCACTGCAGTAGTGTTGTCTGGCACTGCAGTAGTGTTGTCTGGCACTGCAGTAGTGTTGTCTGGCACTGCAGTAAAGTGTTGTCTGGCACTGCAGTAGTGTTGTCTGGCACTGCAGTAAAGTGTTGTCTGGCACTGCAGTAAAGTGATGTCTGGCACTGCAGTAAAGTGTTGTCTGGCACTGCAGTAAAGTGTTGTCTGGCACTGCAGTAAAGTGTTGTCTGGCACTGCAGTAAAGTGTTGTCTGGCACTGCAGTAAAGTGTTGTCTGGCACTGCAGTAGTGTTGTCTGGCACTGCAGTAAAGTATTGTCTGGCACTGCAGTAGTGTTGTCTGGCACTGCAGTAAAGTGTTGTCTGGCACTGCAGTAGTGTTGTCTGGCACTGCAGTAAAGTGATGTCTGGCACTGCAGTAGTGTTGTCTGGCACTGCAGTAAAGTGATGTCTGGCACTGCAGTAGTGTTGTCTGGCACTGCAGTAGTGTTGTCTGGCACTGCAGTAGTGTTGTCTGGCACTGCAGTAGTGTTGTCTGGCACTGCAGTAAAGTGTTGTCTGGCACTGCAGTAGTGTTGTCTGGCACTGCAGTGGGTCATAGTCCACACAGCAAGTTTTTGCTGGCTAATTAATTATTTTGAGGTGACATAGTGGAGAAGATCTCCGAAGATGCCACAGGGTGTGATAGTACACAAACTGCTTCTGTACATGGCTGGCTGGCTGGTTGGCAGGCTGGCTGGCTGGCTGGCTGGCAGGCAGGCAGCCAGTCATTCTGGTATTCTGGCTTGTTGAGAGTCAGGCTGGCTGGATGGCTGGCAGCCAGGCATTCTGGTATTCTGGATGGCTGTCAGTCTGGCTGTAGGACACAGTGAACCAGAGTCAGGATCCCTTAACCTGGAGAGATGGTTCCACCATCACCCACGTTGATGATGTAAGTGCTGGGAGACTACCAGAGTCCCTTAACCTGGAGAGATGGTTCCACCATCACCCACGTTGATGATGTAAGTGCTGGGAGACTACCAGAGTCCCTTAACCTGGAGAGATGGTTCCACCATCACCCACGTTGATGATGTAAGTGCTGGGAGACTACCAGAGTCCCTTAACCTGGAGAGATGGTTCCACCATCACTGATGAGAAGTGCTGGGATACCAGAGTCCCTTAACCTGGAGAGATGGTTCCACCATCACCCACGTTGATGATGTAAGTGCTGGGAGACTACCACCCTTAACCTGGAGAGATTGTTGATGATGTAAGTGCTGGGAGACTACCAGAGTCCCTTAACCTGGAGAGATGGTTCCACCATCACCCACGTTGATGATGTAAGTGCTGGGAGACTACCAGAGTCCCTTAACCTGGAGAGATGGTTCCACCATCACCCACGTTGATGATGTAAGTGCTGGGAGACTACCAGAGTCCCTTAACCTGGAGAGATGGTTCCACCATCACCCACGTTGATGATGTAAGTGCTGGGAGACTACCAGAGTCCCTTAACCTGGAGAGATGGTTCCACCATCACCCACGTTGATGATGTAAGTGCTGGGAGACTACCAGAGTCCCTTAAGGGACACTGGTAGTCCCTCATCACTAACATGGGGTCATGAACGGTCTCCACCACCCTCAAAAATTTTTCTAAACCTTTCTAAAGAATTTAGAAACCAATATTGGTGGGCGATATTAGATTTAGACAGAAGATACAAATCAAAACTGGATGTGTCTACACTTCCCCATTTGTTTATTTAATTTACGTAAGCTGAAGGAGTTAAAATAGAAATATCGTGGATGATATTTCTCCAGTGAGTATGCGGTTCATAATAGAAATCACTTGGGTTCAATCCTGGGCAGGTGTGCTAATAGTAGGTACCTGGGTGTTAGGTGGTTGTCGTGGGTGGCATCCTGGGTAGGGTGAGACGTACAGGAAGGTGTGTTAGGTGGTTGTCGTGGGTGGCATCCTGGGTAGGGTGAGACGTACAGGAAGGTGTGCTAATAGTAGGTACCTGGGTGTTAGGTGGTTGTCGTGGGTGGCATCCTGGGTAGGGTGAGACGTACAGGAAGGTGTGCTAACAGTAGGTACCTGGGTGTTAGGTGGTTGTCGTGGGTGGCATCCTGGGTAGGGTGAGACGTACAGGAAGGTGTGCTAACAGTAGGTACCTGGGTGTTAGGTGCTTGTCGTGGGTGGCATCCCGGACCAGGAGCCGAGTCTCGACCCCAGCAACACAAGTAAACACAGATGGTGGAAACCCTCAACAACCAAGGAAGCATTAAATCCACAAGGGCCATACTTAAATGCTCATCAGAACGACAGTGATCATCAAATCTGGGGGACTAATTCCCTGGTATTCTGTAAACACACTTGTACAGTCCTGCCATCACTGTACTGATGAAACCTCGGGACGGATACATGTCTAAGTCTTCACATGTCTAAGTCTTAGTACCACATGCTATTACCATTAAGCCACCAGCAACATAATGGTAGCACTAAGCCACTAACCACATACTAGTAGGCCACATGCTAGGGAGGCCAAGCCTATGATGACACTCTTCAGGTCACTTGTTCTATCTAGGCTGGAATATTGCTGCACACTAACAGCACCTTTCAAGGCAGGTGAAATTGCCGACCTAGAAAATGTACAGAGAACTTTCACGGCGCGCATAACGGAGATAAAACACCTCAATTACTGGGAGCGCTTGAGGTTCCTAAACCTGTATTCCCTGGAACGCAGGAGGAAGAGATACATTATATACACCTGGAAAATCCTAGAGGGACTAGTACCGAACTTGCACACGAAAATCACTCACTACGAAAGCAAAAGACTTGGCAGACGATGCAACATCCCCCCAATGAAAAGCAGGGGTGTCACTAGCACGTTAAGAGACCATACAATAAGTGTCAGGGGCCCGAGACTGTTCAACTGCCTCCCAGCACACATAAGGGGGATTACCAACAGACCCCTGGCAGTCTTCAAGCTGGCACTGGACAAGCACCTAAAGTCAGTTCCTGATCAGCCGGGCTGTGGCTCGTACGTTGGTTTGCGTGCAGCCAGCAGCAACAGCCTGGTTGATCAGGCGCTGATCCAACAGGAGGCCTGATCACAGACCGGGCCGCGGGGGCGTTGACCCCCGAAACTCTCTCCAGGTAAACTCCAGGTAGTAGCACTAAGCCACTAACCACATGCTAGTAGCACTAAGCCACTAACCACATGCTAGTAGCACTAAGCCACTAACCACATGCTAGCAGCACTAAGCCACTAACTACATGCTAGCAGCACTAAGCCACTAACTACATGCTAGCAGCACTAAGCCACTAACCACATGCTAGCAGCACTAAGCCACTAACTACATGCTAGTAGCACTAAGCCACTAACTACATGCTAGCAGCACTAAGCCACTAACTACATGCTAGCAGCACTAAGCCACTAACCACATGCTAGCAGCACTAAGCCACTAACTACATGCTAGCAGCACTAAGCCACTAACTACATGCTAGCAGCACTAAGCCACTAACTACATGCTAGCAGCACTAAGCCACTAACCACATGCTAGCAGCACTAAGCCACTAACTACATGCTAGCAGCACTAAGCCACTAACTACATGCTAGTAGCACTAAGCCACTAACTACATGCTAGTAGCACTAAGCCACTAACCACATGCTAGCAGCACTAAGCCACTAACTACATGCTAGCAGCACTAAGCAGCAGTAGCACTAAGCCACTAACTACATGCTAGCAGCACTAAGCCACTAACCACATGCTAGTAACCACATGCACTAAGCTAGCAGCACTAAGCCACTAACATGCTAGCAGCACTAAGCCACTAACCACATGCTAGCAGCACACAAAGCCACTAACCACATGCCACTAAGCCACTAACTACATGCTAGTAGCACTAGCACTAAGCCACTAACCACATGCTAGCAGCACTAAGCCACTAACCACATGCTAGCAGCACTAAGCCACTAACCACATGCTAGCTAGTAGCACTAAGCACTAACCACATGCTAGCAGCACTAAGCACTAAGCTAGCAGCACTAAGCCACTAACTACATGCTAGCAGCACTGCTAGTAGCACTAAGCCACTAACCACATGCTAGTAGCACTAAGCCACTAACCACATGCTAGCAGCACTAAGCCACTAACCACATGCTAGCAGCACTAAGCCACTAACCACATGCTAGTAGCACTAAGCCACTAACCACATGCTAGTAGCACTAAGCCACTAACCACATGCTAGTAGCACTAAGCCACTAACCACATGCTAGTAGCACTAAGCCACTAACCACATGCTAGTAGCACTAAGCCACTAACCACATGCTAGTAGCACTAAGCCATTAACCACATGCTAGCAGCACTAAGCCACTAACCACATGCTAGTAGCACTAAGCCACTAACCACATGCTAGCAGCACTAAGCCACTAACCACATGCTAGTGAGAGAACACTGTACCACAGAACCTGACTCATGGAACTCCGTGTTCATTTAGACACAGTGGTCATCCCACAGTCTAGACACAGTGGTCATCACACAGTCTAGACACAGTGGTCATCCCACAGTCTAGACACAGTGGTCATCCCACAGTCTAGACACAGTGGTCATCCCACAGTCTAGACACAGTGGTCATCCCACAGTCTAGACACAGTGGTCATCCCACAGTCTAGACACAGTGGTCATCCCACAGTCTAGACACAGTGGTCATCCCACAGTCTAGACACAGTGGGCATCCCACAGTCTAGACACAGTGGTCATCCCACAGTCTAGACACAGTGGTCATCACACAGTGTAGACACAGTGGTCATCCCACAGTCTAGACACAGTGGTCATCACACAGTCTAGACACAGTGGTCATCCCACAGTCTAGACACAGTGGTCATCACACAGTCTAGACACAGTGGTCATCCCACAGTCTAGACACAGTGGTCATCCCACAGTCTAGACACAGTGGTCATCACACAGTGTAGACACAGTGGTCATCCCACAGTCTAGACACAGTGGTCATCCCACAGTCTAGACACAGTGGTCATCCCACAGTCTAGACACAGTGGTCATCCCACAGTCTAGACACAGTGGTCATCCCACAGTGTAGACACAGTGGTCATCCCACAGTCTAGACACAGTGGTCATCCCACAGTCTAGACACAGTGGTCATCCCACAGTCTAGACACAGTGGTCATCCCACAGTCTAGACACAGTGGTCATCCCACAGTCTAGACACAGTGGTCATCACACAGTCTAGACACAGTGGTCATCCCACAGTCTAGACACAGTGGTCACCACACAGTCTAGACACAGTGGTCATCCCACAGTCTAGACACGGTGGTCATCCCACAGTCTAGACACGGTGGTCATCCCACAGTCTAGACACAGTGGTCATCACACAGTCTAGACACAGTGGTCATCCCACAGTCTAGACACGGTGGTCATCCCACAGCCTAGACACAGTGGTCATCCCACAGTCTAGACACAGTGGTCATCCCACAGTCTTGACACAGTGGTCATCCCACAGTCTAGACACGGTGGTCATCCCACAGTCTAGACACGGTGGTCATCCCACAGTCTAGACACAGTGGTCAACCCACAGTCTAGACACAGTGGTCATCCGACAGTGTAGACACAGTGGTCATCCCACAGTCTAGACACAGTGGTCATCCCACAGTGTAGACACAGTGGTCATCCCACAGTCTAGACACAGTGGTCATCCCACAGTCTAGACACAGTGGTCATCCCACAGTCTAGACACAGTGGTCATCCCACAGTCTAGACACAGTGGTCATCCCACAGTCTAGACACAGTGGTCATCCCACAGTCTAGACACAGTGGTCATCCCACAGTCTAGACACAGTGGTCATCCCACAGTCTAGACACAGTGGTCATCCCACAGTATAGACACAGTGGTCATCCCACAGTCTAGACACAGTGGTCATCACACAGTCTAGACACAGTGGTCATCCCACAGTCTAGACACAGTGGTCACCACACAGTCTAGACACAGTGGTCATCCCACATTCTACACACAGTGGTCATCCCACAGTGTAGACACAGTGGTCATCCCACAGTCTAGACACAGTGGTCATCCCACAGTCTAGACACAGTGGTCATCCCACAGTCTAGACACAGTGGTCATCCCACAGTCTAGACACAGTGGTCATCCCACAGTCTAGACACAGTGGTCATCCCACAGTCTAGACACAGTGGTCATCAGTCTAGACACAGTGGTCATCCCACAGTCTAGACACAGTGGTCATCCCACAGTCTAGACACAGTGGTCATCCCACAGTCTAGACACAGTGGTCATCCCACAGTCTAGACACAGTGGTCATCCCACAGTCTAGACACAGTGGTCATCCCACAGTCTAGACACAGTGGTCATCACACAGTCTAGACACAGTGGTCATCCCACAGTCTAGACACAGTGGTCATCCCACAGTCTAGACACAGTGGTCATCCCACAGTCTAGACACAGTGGTCATCCCACAGTCTAGACACAGTGGTCATCCCACAGTCTAGACACGGTGGTCATCCCACAGTCTAGACACGGTGGTCATCCCACAGTCTAGACACAGTGGTCATCACACAGTCTAGACACAGTGGTCATCCCACAGTCTAGACACAGTGATCATCCCACAGTCTAGACACAGTGGTCATCCCACAGTCTAGACACGGTGGTCATCCCACAGTCTAGACACGGTGGTCATCACACAGTCTAGACACAGTGGTCATCCCACAGTCTAGACACAGTGGTCACCACACAGTCTAGACACAGTGGTCATCCCACAGTCTAGACACAGTGGTCATCCCACAGTCTAGACACAGTGGTCATCCCACAGTCTAGACACAGTGGTCATCCCACAGTCTAGACACAGTGGTCATCCCACAATCTAGACACAGTGGTCATCCCACAGTGTAGACACAGTGGTCATCACACAGTCTAGACACAGTGGTCATCACACAGTCTAGACACAGTGGTCATCCCACAGTCTAGACACAGTGGTCATCCCACAGTCTAGACACAGTGGTCATCACACAGTCTAGACACAGTGGTCATCCCACAGTCTAGACACAGTGGTCATCCCACAGTCTAGACACAGTGGTCTCCACACAGTCTAGACACAGTGGTCATCCCACAGTCTAGACACAGTGGTCATCCCACAGTCTAGACACAGTGGTCATCACACAGTCTAGACACAGTGGTCATCCCACAGTCTAGACACAGTGGTCATCACACAGTCTAGACACAGTGGTCATCCCACAGTCTAGACACAGTGGTCATCACACAGTCTGGACACAGTGGTCATCCCACAGTCTAGACACAGTGGTCATCCCACAGTCTAGACACAGTGGTCATCACACAGTCTAGACACAGTGGTCATCACACAGTCTAGACACAGTGGTCATCCCACAGTCTAGACACAGTGGTCATCCCACAGTCTAGACACAGTGGTCATCACACAGTCTAGACACAGTGGTCATCCCACAGTCTAGACACAGTGGTCATCCCACAGTCTAGACACAGTGGTCATCACACAGTCTAGACACAGTGGTCATCCCACAGTCTATACACGGTGGTCATCCCACAGTCTAGACACGGTGGTCATCCCACAGTCTAGACACGGTGGTCATCCCACAGTGTAGACACAGTGGTCATCCCACAGTCTAGACACAGTGGTCATCCCACAGTCTAGACACAGTGGTCATCCCACAGTGTAGACACAGTGGTCATCCCACAGTCTAGACACAGTGGTCATCCCACAGTCTAGACACAGTGGTCATCCCACAGTCTAGACACAGTGGTCATCCCACAGTCTAGACACAGTGGTCATCCCACAGTCTAGACACAGTGGTCATCCCACAGTCTAGACACAGTGGTCATCCCACAGTCTAGACACAGTGGTCATCCCACAGTCTAGACACAGTGGTCATCCCACAGTCTAGACACAGTGGTCATCCCACAGTCTAGACACAGTGGTCATCCCACAGTCTAGACACAGTGGTCATCCCACAGTCTAGACACAGTGGTCATCCCACAGTCTAGACACGGTGGTCATCCCACAGTGTAGACACAGTGGTCATCCCACAGTCTAGACACGGTGGTCATCCCACAGTCTAGACACGGTGGTCATCCCACAGTGTAGACACAGTGGTCATCCCACAGTCTAGACACGGTGGTCATCCCACAGTCTAGACACAGTGGTCATCCCACAGTCTAGACACGGTGGTCATCCCACAGTCTAGACACGGTGGTCATCCCACAGTCTAGACACAGTGGTCATCCCACAGTCTAGACACGCTGGTCATCCCACAGTGTAGACACAGTGGTCATCCCACAGTCTAGACACAGTGGTATCCCACAGTCTAGACACGGTGGTCATCCCACAGTGTAGACACAGTGGTCATCCCACAGTCTAGACACGGTGGTCATCCCACAGTGTAGACACAGTGGTCATCCCACAGTGTAGACACGGTGGTCATCCCACAGTCTAGACACAGTGGTCATCCCACAGTCTAGACACGAGGGTCATCCCACAGTCTAGACACGGTGGTCATCCCACAGTCTAGACACGGTGGTCATCCCACAGTCTAGACACAGTGGTCATCCCACAGTCTAGACACGGTGGTCATCCCACAGTCTAGACACGGTGGTCATCCCACAGTGTAGACACAGTGGTCATCACACAGTGTAGACACAGTGGTCATCCCACAGTGTAGACACAGTGGTCATCACAGTCTAGACACAGTGGTCATCCCACAGTGTAGACACGGTGGTCATCCCACAGTCTAGACACAGTGGTCATCCCACAGTGTAGACACAGTGGTCATCCCACAGTGTAGACACAGTGGTCATCCCACAGTCTAGACACAGTGGTCATCCCACAGTGTAGACACAGTGGTCATCCCACAGTCTAGACACAGTGGTCATCCCACAGTGTAGACACAGTGGTCATCCCACAGTCTAGACACAGTGGTCATCCCACAGTCTAGACACAGTGGTCATCCCACAGTGTAGACACAGTGGTCATTACACAGTGTAGACACAGCGGTCATCCCACAGTGTAGACACAGTGGTCATCCCACAGTCTAGACACAGTGGTCATCCCACAGTCTAGACACAGTGGTCATCCCACAGTCTAGACACAGTGGTCATCCCACAGTCTAGACACAGTGGTCATCCCACAGTCTAGACACAGTGGTCATCCCACAGTCTAGACACAGTGGTCATCCCACAGTCTAGACACAGTGGTCATCCCACAGTCTAGACACAGTGGTCATCCCACAGTCTAGACACAGTGGTCATCCCACAGTGTAAACACAGTGGTCATCCCACAGTGTAGACACAGTGGTCATCCCACAGTGTAGACACAGTGGTCATCCCACAGTGTAGACACAGTGGTCATCCCACAGTCTAGACACAGTGGTCATCCCACAGTGTAGACACAGTGGTCATCCCACAGTGTAGACACAGTGGTCATCCCACAGTCTAGACACAGTGGTCATCCCACAGTCTAGACACAGTGGTCATCCCACAGTCTAGACACAGTGGTCATCCCACAGTGTAGACACAGTTGTCATCCCACAGTGTAGACACAGTGGTCATCCCACAGTCTAGACACAGTGGTCATCCCACAGTCTAGACACAGTGGTCCTCTCACAGTCTAGACACAGTGGTCATCCCACAGTGTAGACACAGTGGTCATCCCACAGTCTAGACACAGTGGTCATCCCACAGTCTAGACACAGTGGTCATCCCACAGTGTAGACACAGTGGTCATCACACAGTCTAGACACAGTGGTCATCCCACAGTCTAGACACAGTGGTCATCCCACAGTCTAGACACAGTGGTCATCCCACAGTGTAGACACAGTGGTCATCCCACAGTGTAGACACAGTGGTCATCCCACAGTCTAGACACGGTGGTCATCCCACAGTCTAGACACGAGGGTCATCCCACAGTCTAGACACGGTGGTCATCCCACAGTGTAGACACAGTGGTCATCACACAGTCTAGACACAGTGGTCATCCCACAGTGTAGACACAGTGGTCATCCCACAGTCTAGACACAGTGGTCATCCCACAGTGTAGACACAGTGGTCATCACACAGTCTAAGACACAGTGGTCATCCCACAGTGTAGACACAGTGGTCATCCCACAGTCTAGACAATGTGGTTATCTGCCTCTCACAACTACTGGACCACTATGACATGGTCTTGGATGACCACTCCTGCCTCTCACAACTACTGGACCACTATGACATGGTCTTGGATGGTCACTCCTGCCTCTCACAACTACTGGACCACTATGACATGGTCTTGGATGACCACTCCTGCCTCTCACAACTACTGGACCACTATGACATGGTCTTGGATGACCACTCCTGCCTCACTACTGTATGACATGGTCTTGGATGGTCGCTACTGCCTCTCACAACTACTGGACCACTATGACATGGTCTTGGATGACCACTCCTGCCTCTCACAACTACTGGACCACTATGACATGGTCTTGGATGGTAGCTACTGCCTCTCACAACTACTGGACCACTCTGACATGGTCTTAGATGGTCACTACTGCCTCTCACAACTACTGGACCACTATGACATGGTCTTGGATGGTAGCTACTGCCTCTCACAACTACTGGACCACTATGACATGGTCTTGGATGGTCACTCCTGCCTCTCACAACTACTGGACCACTATGACATGGTCTTGGATGGTCACTCCTGCCTCTCACAACTACTGAACCACTATGACATGGTCTTGGATGGTCACTACTGCCTCTCACAACTACTGGACCACTATGACAAGGTCTTGGATGGTCACTACTGCCTCTCACAACTACTGGACCACTATAACATGGTCTTGGATGGTAGCTACTGCCTCTGACAACTACTGGACCACTATAACATGGTCTTGGATGGTCACTACTGCCTCTCACAACTACTGGACCACTATGACATGGTCTTGGATTGTAGCTACTGCCTCTCGCAACTACTGGACCACTATGACAAGGTCTTGGATGGTCACTACTGCCTCTGACAACTACTGGACCACTATAACATGGTCTTGGATGGTCACTCCTGCCTCTCACAACTACTGGACCACTATGACATGGTCTTGGATGGTAGCTACTGCCTCTCACAACTACTGGACCACTATGACATGGTCTTGGATGGTCACTACTGCCTCTCACAACTACTGGACCACTATGACATGGTCTTGGATGGTCACTCCTGCCTCTCACAACTACTGAACCACTATAACATGGTCTTGGATGGTCACTACTGCCTCTCACAACTACTGGACCACTATGACAAGGTCTTGGATGGTCACTACTGCCTCTCACAACTACTGGACCACTATAACATGGTCTTGGATGGTAGCTACTGCCTCTGACAACTACTGGACCACTATAACATGGTCTTGGATGGTCACTACTGCCTCTCACAACTACTGGACCACTATGACATGGTCTTGGATGGTCACTCCTGCCTCTCACAACTACTGGACCACTATAACATGGTCTTGGATGGTCACTACTGCCTCTCACAACTACTGGACCACTATGACAAGGTCTTGGATGGTCACTCCTGCCTCTCACAACTACTGGACCACTATGACAAGGTCACGGAAGCACTGGAGGACAAACAACATGCAGACGTATTATACACAGAGTTTACAAAAGTCTTCAACAAGTGTGACCATGGTGTAATAACACACAAAATGTGTGATAAAGGAATAACAGGAAAAGTTGCTAGATGGATCTAGAACTTCCTGACAAATAAAACACAGAGAGTGGTAGTAAATAGAGTCGAGTCATTGATGACTGTTGTGAAAAATCTCTATTCTTTAAGAACACAAGAACGGAGGAACACTGCCGTAGGCCTACTGGTCCATACTAGGCAGCTCCTTCTCATATCTGACAGAGACATCAATCACGGCATCATTCTTTCCAACCAATCCTAGATTGCTCAGTGAACCACTGACACCACTATAGTGCTCAGTGAACCACTGACACCACTATAGTGCTCAGTGAACCACTGACACCACTATAGTGCTCAGTGAACCACTGACACCACTATAGTGCTCAGTGAACCACTGACACCACTATACTGCTCAGTGAACCACTGACACCACTATAGTGCTCAGTGAACCACTGACACCAATATACTGCTCAGTGAACCACTGACACCACTATAGTGCTCAGTGAACCATTGACACCACTATACTGCTCAGTGAACCACTGACACCACTATACTGCTCAGTGAACCACTGACACCACTATAATGCTCAGTGAACCACTGACACCACTATAGTGCTCAGTGAACCACTGACACCACTAGCTCAGTGAACCACTGACACCACTATAGTGCTCAGTGAACCACTGACACCACTAGCTCAGTGAACCACTGACACCACTATAGTGCTCAGTGAACCACTGACACCACTATACTGCTCAGTGAACCACTGACACCACTATAGTGCTCAGTGAACCACTGACACCACTATACTGCTCAGTGAACCACTGACACCACTATAGTGCTCAGTGAACCATTGACACCACTATACTGCTCAGTGAACCACTGACACCACTATACTGCTCAGTGAACCACTGACACCACTATAATGCTCAGTGAACCACTGACACCACTATAGTGCTCAGTGAACCACTGACACCACTAGCTCAGTGAACCACTGACACCACTATAGTGCTCAGTGAACCACTGACACCACTAGCTCAGTGAACCACTGACACCACTATAGTGCTCAGTGAACCACTGACACCACTATACTGCTCAGTGAACCACTGACACCACTATAGTGCTCAGTGAACCACTGACACCACTATACTGCTCAGTGAACCACTGACACCACTATACTGCTCAGTGAACCACTGACACCACTATAATGCTCAGTGAACCACTGACACCACTATAGTGCTCAGTGAACCACTGACACCACTAGCTCAGTGAACCACTGACACCACTATAGTGCTCAGTGAACCACTGACACCACTAGCTCAGTGAACCACTGACACCACTATAGTGCTCAGTGAACCACTGACACCACTATACTGCTCAGTGAACCACTGACACCACTATAGTGCTCAGTGAACCACTGACACCACTATACTGCTCAGTGAACCACTGACACCACTATAGTGCTCAGTGAACCATTGACACCACTATACTGCTCAGTGAACCACTGACACCACTATACTGCTCAGTGAACCACTGACACCACTATAATGCTCAGTGAACCACTGACACCACTATAGTGCTCAGTGAACCACTGACACCACTAGCTCAGTGAACCACTGACACCACTATAGTGCTCAGTGAACCACTGACACCACTAGCTCAGTGAACCACTGACACCACTATAGTGCTCCGTGAACCACTGACACCACTAGCTCAGTGAACCACTGACACCACTATAGTGCTCCGTGAACCACTGACACCACTAGCTCAGTGAACCACTGACACCACTATAGTGCTCCGTGAACCACTGACACCACTAGCTCAGTGAACCACTGACACCACTATAGTGCTCCGTGAACCACTGACACCACTAGCTCAGTGAACCACTGACACCACTATAAAGCTCAGTGAACAAAGTCCTCCAGTAAGCCACAGTATTATAGGTAAATTACTCAGTCAAGTGAAAAAGTAATGTGAAGGACCTGGGAGTGAAAATGTCAGAGGATCTCATTTTCAAAGATCACAACAATGTATCTATCGCATCTGCTAGGTAAGTGATATGATGGACAATAAGAACCTTCAAAACAAAAGAAGCCAAGCCAATAATGATCCTCTTTAAGTCACCTGTTTTCTGTAGGCTGGAGTACTGTTGCACACTAACAGCCACTTTCAAGGCAGGTGAAATTACAGACCTGGAGAATATACAGAGAACTTTCGCTGTTTAAGTACAGTTAAGCACTTCAATTACTGGGAACGTTCAAGACCCTAGACCTGTACTCCTTGGAACGCAGGCGAGAAAGATACATCATAATTTACACCTGGAAAATCCTAGAGTGACTAGTCCCAAATCTGCACAGAGAAATCACTCCCTATGAAAGAAACATGATTGACAGATGGTGCAAAATATCCTCAAAAAAAAGCAAAGGTGCCATGCGTTTGCTAACAGATAACACAATAAGTGTAAGGGGCCAAAGACTGCTAAACAGTCTCCATTTACAGATAAGTGAATTACCAACAAACTCCTTGTCTTCAAGAAGGAACTTGTTAGGTTCCTCAAGTTAGTTCCTTACCAGCCGGGCTGTGGTGCATATGCTGGACTGTGTGTAGCAGACACCAACAGCCAGGGCGATCAAGACAGCAACCAGGAGACCTGGGCCGGAACCAGGCCATGGGGGAACCCCAGAAACCATCTACAGGTAAACTATAGGCAAGACCAGCAGCAGCAGCAGCAGCAGCAGCAGCAGCAGCAGCAGCAGCAGCAGCAGCAGCAGCAGCAGCAGCAGCAGCAGCAGCAGCAGCAGCAGCAGCAGCAGCAGCAGCAGCAGCAGCAGCAGCAGCAGCAGCAGCAGCAGCAGCAGCAGCAGCAGCAGCAGCAGCAGCAGCAGCAGCAGCAGCAGCAGCAGCAGCAGCAGCAGCAGCAGCAGCAGCAGCAGCAGCAGCAGCAGCAGCAGCAGCAGCCGGCAGACCTGACCCAAGTATAGTGTGCTCCAAATATGGAGTCAACACCCAAACACCCACAGCTTCAGTCAGATGGGTGGGTGGGTGGGTGGGTGGGTGGGTGGGTGGAGGGGTTGCTGGGGAGGGTGGGGAGAGGAGAGGGACAGAGTGGGAGGGAGGGAGGGAGGGATGGCTGCTAATGTGTAGGAAGGGGAAACTCAGAGACACAGAGACAGAGAATGTTAACCACTCACCAATCGCCTATAGTTTAATAACTAAGTAAGTTGATTCAGGTATGCACAGTTATAATGATTATCACACATAGCAGCATATGTGTGCAGAAGCTAGGATGACCCAAAAAAGTCAGTCTTTATCAAACTAGTTCCTATTAAACTCGGCCCTCTCAAACTAGTTCCTATCAAACTCGGTCCATTCAAACTAGTTCCTATCAAACTCGGCCCTCTCAAACTAGTTCCTATCACACTCGGCCCTCTCAAACTAGTTCCTATCAATCTCGGCCCTCTCAAACTAGTCCCTATCAAACTAGGCCCTCTCAAACTAGTTCCTATCAAACTCGGCCCTCTCAAACTACTCCCTATCAAACTCGGCCCTCTCAAACTAGTTCCTATCAAACTCGGCCCTCTCAAACTACTCCCTATCAAACTCGGCCCTCTCAAATTAGTTCCTATCAAACTCGGCCCTCTCAAACTAGCTCCTATCAAACTCGGCCCTCTCAAACTACTCCCTATAAAACTCGGCCCTCTCAAACTAGTTCCTATCAAACTCGGCCCTCTCAAACTACTTCCTATCAAACTCGGCCCTCTCAAACTAGTCCCTACCAAACTCGGCCCACTCAAACTAGTTCATATAAAATTCGGCCCTCTCAAACTAGTTCCTATCAAACTCGGCCCTCTCAAACTAGTTCCTATCAAACTCGGCCCTCTCAAACTAGTCCCTATCAAACTCGACCCTCTCAAATTAGTCCCTATCAAACTTGACCCTCTCAAATTAGTCCCTATCAAACTCGACCCTCTCAAATTAGTCCCTATCAAACTCGACCCTCTCAAATTAGTCTCTATCAAACTCGGCCCTCTCAAACTACTCCCTATCAAACTCGACCCTCTCAAACTACTCCCTATCAAACTCGACCCTCTCAAATTAGTCCCTATCAAAATCGACCCTCTCAAATTAGTCCCTATCAAACTCGGCCCTCTCAAACTACTCCCTATCAAACTCGGCCCTCTCAAACTACTCCCTATCAAACTCGGCCCTCTCAAACTACTCCCTATCAAACTCGGCCCTCTCAAACTAGTTCCTATCAAACTAGGCCCTCTCAAACTAGTACCTATCAAACTCGGCCCTCTCAAATTAGTCCCTATCAAACTCAGCCCTCTCAAACTACTCCCTATCAAACTCGGCCCTCGTAAACTAGTTCCTATCAAACTCGGCCCTCTCAAACTACTCCCTATCAAACTCGGCCCTCTCAAACTACTCCCTATCAAACTAGGCCCACTCAAACTACTCCCTATCAAACTCGGCCCTCTCAAACTAGTCCCTATCAAACTCGGCCCTCTCAAACTACTCCCTCTCAAACTCAGCCCTATTAAATAGCCTCCATTTTTCAACGTATAATTAAATTCATTATAACAACAAATATACAAAATAAGCCACAACAGAAATAAAACCTCAAACACCGGCGCTTTTAAACCCCCGAGGTTATATTTGCTAAAAAAACTGTAACAGTTTTAGCTACTAGCGAGTGAATGCACCCAAGGACGAGTGAAGGCACCCTGGGACGAGTGAAGGCGCCCTGGGACGAGTGAAGGCACCCTGGGACGAGTGAATTCACCCCGGGACGAGTGAAGGCACCCCGGGACGAGTGAAGGCGCCCTGGGACGAGTGAAGGCACCCCGGGACGAGTGAAGGCACCCCGGGACGAGTGAAGGCACCCCGGGACGAGTGAAGGCACCCTGGGACGAGTGAAGGCACCCCGGGACGAGTGAAGGCACCCCGGGACGAGTGAAGGCATCCTGGGACGAGTGAAGGCACCCCGGAAAGAGTGAAGGCACCCCAGGACGAGTGAAGGCACCCTGGGACGAGTGAAGGCACCCTGGGACGAGTGAAGGCACCCTGGGACGAGTGAAGGCGCCCTGGGACGAGTGAAGGCACCCCGGGACGAGTGAAGGCACCACGGGACGAGTGAAGGCACCCCGGGACGAGTGAAGGCACCCCGGGACGAGTGAAGGAGGCCCGGGACGAGAGAAGGCACCCTGAGACGAGTGAAGGCACCCTGGGACGAGTGAAGACACCCCGGAACGAGTGAAGGCACCACGGGACGAGTGAAGGCACCCCGGGACGAGTGAAGGCACCCCGGGACGAGTGAAGGCACCCTGGGACGAGTGAAGGCACCCCGGAACGAGTGAAGGCGCCCTGGAACGAGTGAATGCACCCCGGGACTAGTGAAGGCACCCCGGGACGAGTGAAGGAGGCCCGGGACGAGTGAAGGAGGCCCGGGACGAGTGAAGGAGGCCCGGGACGAGTGAAGGCACCCCGGGACGAGTGAAGGAGGCCCGGGACGAGTGAAGGAGGCCCGGGACGAGTGAAGGAGGCCCGGGACGAGTGAAGGAGGCCCGGGACGAGTGAAGGAGGCCCGGGACGAGAGAAGGCACCCTGAGACGAGTGAAGGCACCCTGGGACGAGTGAAGGCACCCTGGGACGAGTGAAGGCACCCCGGAACGAGTGAAGGCACCACGGGACGAGTGAATGCACCCAGGGACGAGTGAAGGCACCCCGGAACGAGTGAAGGCACCCCGGGACAAGTGAAGGCACCCCGGGACGAGTGAAAGCACCCCGGGACGAGTGAAGGAGGCCCGGGACGAGTGAAGGAGGCCCGGGACGAGTGAAGGAGGCCCGGGACGAGTGAAGGCACCCCGGGACGAGTGAAGGCACCCCGGGACGAGTGAAGGAGGCCCGGGACGAATGAAGGCACCCCGGGACGAGTGAAGGCACCCTGGGACGAGTGAAGGCACCCCGGGACGAGTGAAGGCACCCTGGGACGAGTGAAGGCACCCCGGGACGAGTGAAGGCACCCCGGGACGAGTGAAGGAGGCCCGGGACGAGTGAAGCAGGCCCGGGACGAGTGAAGGCACCCCGGGACGAGTGAAGGAGGCCCGGGACGAGTGAAGGAGGCCCGGGACGAGTGAAGGAGGCCCGGGACGAGTGAAGGAGGCCCGGGACGAGTGAAGGCACCCCTGGACCCGGGACGAGTGAAGGCACCCCGGGACGAGTGAAGGCACCCCGGGAAGAGTGAAGGAGGCCCGGGACGAGTGAAGGAGGCCCGGGACGAGTGAAGGACCCGAGTGAAGGCCCGGGACCCCGGGACGAGTGAAGGCACCACCCCGGGACGAGTGAAGGCCCGGGACGAATGAAGGCACCCCGGGACGAGTGAAGGCACCCTGGGACGAGTGGGACGACGTGAAGGCACCCGAGTGAAGGAGGCGGGACGAGTGAAGGAGGCCCGGGACGAGTGAAGGAGGCCCGGGACGAGTGAAGGAGGCCCGGGACGAGTGAAGGAGGCCCGGGACGAGTGAAGGAGGCCCTGGGACGAGTGAAGGAGGCCCGGGACCCCGGGACGAGTGAAGGAGGCCCGGGACCCCGGGACGAGTGAAGGAGGCCCGGGAGTGAAGGCACGAGTGAAGGAGGCCCGGGACGAGTGAAGGCACCCCGGGACGACGAGTGAAGGCACCCCCCGGGACGAGTGAAGGAGGCACGAGTGAAGGAGGCCCGGGACGAGTGAAGGCACCCCTGGGAAGGCACCCCGGGACAAGTGAAGTGAAGGCACGAGTGAAGGAGGCCCGGGACGAGTGAAGGAGGCACGAGTGAAGGAGGCCCGGGACGAGTGAAGACCCGGGACGTGAAGGCACCCGAGGGACGAAGTGAAGGCACCCCGGGAAGAGTGAAGGAGGCCCGGGACGAGTGAAGGAGGCCCGGGACGAGTGAAGGAGGCCCGGGACGAGTGAAGGAGGCCCGGGACGAGTGAAGGAGGCCCGGGACGAGTGAAGGAGGCCCGGGACGAGTGAAGGAGGCCCGGGACGAGTGAAGGAGGCCCGGAACGAGTGAAGGAGGCCCGGGACGAGTGAAGGCACCCCTGGACGAGTGAAGGCACCCCGGGACGAGTGAAGGAGGCCCGGGACGAGTGAAAGCACCCCGGGACGAGTGAAGGCACCCCGGGACGAGTGAAGGCACCCTGGGACGAGTGAAGGAGGTCCGGGACGAGTGAAGGCACCCTGGGACGAGTGAAGGCACCCTGGGACGAGTGAAGGAGGCCCGGGACGAGTGAAGGCACCCCGGGACGAGTGAAGGAGGCCCGGGACGAGTGAAAGCACCCCGGGACGAGTGAAGGCACCCCGGGACGAGTGAAGGAGGCCCGGGACGAGTGAAAGCACCCCGGGACGAGTGAAGGAGGCCCGGGACGAGTGAAGGCACCCCGGGACGAGTGAAGGCACCCCGGGACGAGTGAAGGCACCCCGGGACGAGTGAAGGCACCCCGGGACGAGTGAAGGCACCCCGGGACGAGTGAAGGCACCCTGGGACGAGTGAAGGAGGCCCGGGACGAGTGAAAGCACCCCGGGACGAGTGAAGGCACCCCGGGACGAGTGAAGGCACCCCGGGACGAGTGAAGGCACCCCGGGACGAGTGAAGGCACCCCGGGACGAGTGAAGGCACCCCGGGACGAGTGAAGGCACCCCGGGACGAGTGAAGAAGGCCAGGGACGAGTGAAGGCGCCCCGGGACGAGTGAAGGCACCCCGGGACGAGTGAAGGCACCCCGGGACGAGTGAAGGAGGCCCGGGACGAGTGAAGGCACCCCGGGACGAGTGAAGGAGGCCCGGGACGAGTGAAAGCACCCCGGGACGAGTGAAGGCACCCCGGGACGAGTGAAGACACCCCAGGACGAGTGAATATGCCCAGGGACGAGTGAAGACGTCCCAGGACGAGTCAAGACGCCTTGGAACGAGTGTAGTAGGCAGACTTTAAACCCCATTAACCAACCAACCAGTCTTAATGACCCTGGTGTAGTAGATAGACTTTAAACCCCATTAACCAACCAACCAGTCTTAATGACCCTGGTGTAGTAGATAGACTTTAAACCCCATTAACCAACCAACCAGTCTTAATGACCCTGGTGTAGTAGATAGACTTTAAACCCCATTAACCAACCAACCAGTCTTAATGACCCTGGTGTAGTAGATAGACTTTAAACCCCATTAACCAACCAACCAGTCTTAATGACCCTGGTGTAGTAGATAGACTTTAAACCCCATTAACCAACCAACCAGTCTTAATGACCCTGGTGTAGTAGATAGACTTTAAACCCCATTAACCAACCAACCAGTCTTAATGACCCTGGTGTAGTAGATAGACTTTAAACCCCATTAACCAACCAACCAGTCTTAATGACCCTGGTGTAGTAGATAGACTTTTTAACCAACCCCATTAATGACCAAGATAGACCAACCAGTCTTAATGACCCTGGTGTAGTAGATAGACTTTAAACCCCATTAACCAACCAACCAGTCTTAATGACCCTGGTGTAGTAGATAGACTTTAAACCCCATTAACCAACCAACCAGTCTTAATG
Organism: Cherax quadricarinatus; assembly: GCF_038502225.1. NCBI lineage: Eukaryota > Metazoa > Arthropoda > Malacostraca > Decapoda > Parastacidae > Cherax > Cherax quadricarinatus. The sequence goes on from NC_091389.1 coordinate 11,894,995, forward strand.
ACCCTGGTGTAGTAGATAGACTTTAAACCCCATTAACCAACCAACCAGACTTAATGACCCTGGTGTAGTAGATAGACTTTAAACCCCCCATTAACCACCCCATTTAACCAACCAACCAGCCTTAATGACCCTGGTGTAGTAGACAGACTTTAAACCCCATTAACCAACCAACCAGTCTTAATGACCCCTGGTGTAGTAGATAGACTTTAAACCCCATTAACCAACCAACCAGTCTTAATGACCCTGGTGTAGTAGATAGACTTTAAACCCCATTAACCAACCAACCAGTCTTAATGACCCTGGTGTAGTAGATAGATTTTAAACCCCATTAACCAACCAACCAGTCTTAATGACCCTGGTGTAGTAGATAGACTTTAAACCCCATTAACCAACCAACCAGTCTTAATGACCCCTGGTGTAGTAGATAGACTTTAAACCCCATTAACCAACCAACCAGTCTTAATAACCCTGGTGTAGTAGATAGACTTTAAACCCCATTAACCAACCAACCAGCCTTAATAACCCTGGTGTAACAGCCTTGCTACCTAACAAACCAACCAGCCGACAGACTTCAAACCAAAATCAAAGACAACAGAATTTATCACCTTGAAAACAGTAGCTGAAAGACAACAGCTAAATAAATTACAAGAACAACAACATTAACAAGGTCGCCCCTTGCAAGCAACTACAAGATATAGAAAACGGGATGTAAACAGCTGTAGCGGCCACGCCCACCTCCAAGTATGTGATCTCTTGATCCACGGATGCTGAGTTGCTACCCTCCCTCCCTCTCCTAGGATCAACCCCGTCTTCAACGTCCATTGCCCCCTGGCGGTGCATCGCCTCCATGCGGGTTTAGCGTGTTATGTCACTTAACGAGCCTACATAACCTGTTACAACCTGCTAAAACCTGCTATAACTGTTAATACCTGTTATAACGTGTTAAAACGTGTTAAAATCTGTTAGATCTCATAGCAGCTGTTAGCCAGATTAATTAGCAGATTTATGCACTTGTGTCAGGAGGAACTTCTTATACCATATTTATGACAACTGAGACAGAGAGAGAGAGAGAGAGAGAGAGAGAGAGAGAGAGAGAGAGAGAGAGAGAGAGAGAGAGAGAGAGAGAGAGAGAGAGAGAGAGAGAGAGACTAATATATATAGAAAGGTGAATCAGGAGATAACTTCAGCTACATCAATTAACCTGACACCACATTCCCTCTACAACTCTCTCTCTCTCTCTCTCTCGTAGCAGTTCCACTGTCTCCAGACTGAGGGAGGTACTGATCCATCATCTTACACTGTCTCCAGACTGAGGGAGGTACTGATCCATCATCTTACACTGTCTCCAGACTGAGGGAGGGACTGATCCATCATCTTACACTGTCTCCAGACTGAGGGAGGTACTGATCCATCATCTTACACTGTCTCCAGACTGAGGGAGGCACTGATCCATCATCTTACACTGTCTCCAGACTGAGGGAGGGACTGATCCATCATCTTACACTGTCTCCAGACTGAGGGAGGTACTGATCCATCATCTTACACTGTCTCCAGACTGAGGGAGGGACTGATCCATCATCTTACACTGTCTCCAGACTGAGGGAGGTACTGATCCATCATCTTACACTGTCTCCAGACTGAGGGAGGTACTGATCCATCATCTTACACTGTCTCCAGACTGAGGGAGGTACTGATCCATCATCTTACACTGTCTCCAGACTGAGGGAGGTACTGATCCATCATCTTACACTGTCTCCAGACTGAGGGAGGTACTGATCCATCATCTTACACTGTCTCCAGACTGAGGGAGGTACTGATCCATCATCTTACACTGTCTCCAGACTGAGGGAGGTACTGATCCATCATCTTACACTGTCTCCAGACTGAGGGAGGTACTGATCCATCATCTTACACTGTCTCCAGACTGAGGGAGGTACTGATCCATCATCTTACACTGTCACCAGACTGAGGGAGGTACTGATCCATCATCTTACACTGTCTCCAGACTGAGGGAGGTACTGATCCATCATCTTGCACTGTCACCAGACTGAGGGAGGTACTGATCCATCATCTTACACTGTCACCAGACTGAGGGAGGTACTGATCCATCATCTTACACTGTCTCCAGACTGAGGGAGGTACTGATCCATCATCTTACACTGTCTCCAGACTGAGGGAGGTACTGATCCATCATCTTACACTGTCTCCAGACTGAGGGAGGTACTGATCCATCATCTTACACTGTCTCCAGACTGAGGGAGGTACTGATCCATCATCTTACACTGTCTCCAGACTGAGGGAGGTACTGATCCATCATCTTACACTGTCTCCAGACTGAGGTACTGATCCATCATCTTACACTGTCACCAGACTGAGGGAGGTACTGATCCATCATCTTGCACTGTCACCAGACTGAGGGAGGTACTGATCCATCATCTTGCACTGTCTCCAGACTGAGGGAGGGACTGATCTATTATCTTACACTGTCACCAGACTGAGGGAGGTACTGATCCATCATCTTACACTGTCTCCAGACTGAGGGAGGTACTGATCCATCATCTTACACTGTCTCCAGACTGAGGGAGGTACTGATCTATCATCTTACACTGTCTCCAGACTGAGGGAGGTACTGATCCATCATCTTACACTGTCTCCAGACTGAGGGAGGTACTGATCCATCATCTTACACTGTCTCCAGACTGAGGGAGGTACTGATCCATCATCTTACACTGTCTCCAGACTGAGGGAGGTACTGATCCATCATCTTACACTGTCTCCAGACTGAGGGAGGTACTGATCCATCATCTTACACTGTCTCCAGACTGAGGGAGGTACTGATCCATCATCTTACACTGTCTCCAGACTGAGGGAGGTACTGATCCATCATCTTACACTGTCTCCAGACTGAGGGAGGTACTGATCCATCATCTTACACTGTCTCCAGACTGAGGGAGGGACTGATCCATCATCTTACACTGTCTCCAGACTGAGGGAGGTACTGATCCATCATCTTACACTGTCTCCAGACTGAGGGAGGTACTGATCCATCATCTTACACTGTCTCCAGACTGAGGGAGGTACTGATCCATCATCTTACACTGTCTCCAGACTGAGGGAGGTACTGATCCATCATCTTACACTGTCTCCAGACTGAGGGAGGTACTGATCCATCATCTTACACTGTCTCCAGACTGAGGGAGGTACTGATCCATCATCTTACACTGTCTCCAGACTGAGGGAGGTACTGATCCATCATCTTACACTGTCTCCAGACTGAGGGAGGTACTGATCCATCATCTTACACTGTCTCCAGACTGAGGGAGGTACTGATCCATCATCTTACACTGTCTCCAGACTGAGGGAGGTACTGATCCATCATCTTACACTGTCTCCAGACTGAGGGAGGTACTGATCCATCATCTTACACTGTCTCCAGACTGAGGGAGGTACTGATCCATCATCTTACACTGTCTCCAGACTGAGGGAGGTACTGATCCATCATCTTACACTGTCTCCAGACTGAGGGAGGTACTGATCCATCATCTTACACTGTCACCAGACTGAGGGAGGGACTGATCCATCATCTTACACTGTCTCCAGACTGAGGGAGGTACTGATCCATCATCTTACACTGTCTCCAGACTGAGGGAGGTACTGATCCATCATCTTACACTGTCTCCAGACTGAGGGAGGTACTGATCCATCATCTTACACTGTCTCCAGACTGAGGGAGGTACTGATCCATCATCTTACACTGTCTCCAGACTGAGGGAGGTACTGATCCATCATCTTACACTGTCTCCAGACTGAGGGAGGTACTGATCCATCATCTTACACTGTCTCCAGACTGAGGGAGGTACTGATCCATCATCTTACACTGTCACCAGACTGAGGGAGGGACTGATCCATCATCTTACACTGTCTCCAGACTGAGGGAGGTACTGATCCATCATCTTACACTGTCTCCAGACTGAGGGAGGTACTGATCCATCATCTTACACTGTCTCCAGACTGAGGGAGGTACTGATCCATCATCTTACACTGTCTCCAGACTGAGGGAGGTACTGATCCATCATCTTACACTGTCTCCAGACTGAGGGAGGTACTGATCTATCATCTTACACTGTCTCCAGACTGAGGGAGGTACTGATCCATCATCTTACACTGTCTCCAGACTGAGGGAGGTACTGATCCATCATCTTACACTGTCTCCAGACTGAGGGAGGTACTGATCCATCATCTTACACTGTCTCCAGACTGAGGGAGGTACTGATCCATCATCTTACACTGTCTCCAGACTGAGGGAGGTACTGATCCATCATCTTACACTGTCTCCAGACTGAGGGAGGTACTGATCCATCATCTTACACTGTCTCCAGACTGAGGGAGGTACTGATCCATCATCTTACACTGTCTCCAGACTGAGGGAGGTACTGATCCATCATCTTACACTGTCTCCAGACTGAGGGAGGTACTGATCCATCATCTTACACTGTCTCCAGACTGAGGGAGGTACTGATCCATCATCTTACACTGTCTCCAGACTGAGGGAGGTACTGATCCATCATCTTACACTGTCTCCAGACTGAGGGAGGTACTGATCCATCATCTTGCACTGTGTCCAGACTGAGGGAGGTACTGATCCATCATCTTACACTGTCACCAGACTGAGGGATGTACTGATCCATCATCTTACAATGTTTACAGACTGAGGTACTGATCCATCATCTTGCACTGTGTCCAGACTGAGGGAGGTACTGATCCATCATCTTACACTGTCTACAGACTGAGGGAGGTACTGATCCATCATCTTACACTGTCTCCAGACTGAGGGAGGTACTGATCCATCATCTTACACTGTCTCCAGACTGAGGGAGGTACTGATCCATCATCTTACACTGTCTCCAGACTGAGGGAGGTACTGATCCATCATCTTACACTGTCTACAGACTGAGGGAGGTACTGATCCATCATCTTACACTGTCTCCAGACTGAGGGAGGTACTGATCCATCATCTTACACTGTCTCCAGACTGAGGGAGGTACTGATCCATCATCTTACACTGTCTCCAGACTGAGGGAGGTACTGATCCATCATCTTACACTGTGTCCAGATTGAGGGAGGTACTGATCCATCATCTTACACTGTCTCCAGACTGAGGGAGGCACAAATCCATCATCTTACACTGTGTCCAGATTGATGGAGGTACTGATCCATCATCTTACACTGTCTCCAGACTGAGGGAGGTACTGACCCATCATCTTACACTGTCTCTAGCCTGAGGGAGGGACTGATCCATCATCTTACACTGTCTCCAGACTGAGGGAGGTACTGATCCATCATCTTACACTGTCTCCAGACTGAGGGAGGTACTGATCCATCATCTTACACTGTCTCCAGACTGAGGGAGGTACTGATCCATCATCTTACACTGTCTCCAGACTGAGGGAGGTACTAATCCATCATCTTACACTGTCTCCAGACTGAAGAAGGGACTGATCCATCATCTTACACTGTCTCCAGACTGAGGGAGGTACTGATCCATCATCTTACACTGTCTCCAGACTGAAGAAGGGACTGATCCATCATCTTACACTGTCTCCAGACTGAGGGAGGTACTGATCCATCATCTTACACTGTCTCCAGACTGAGGGAGGTACTGATCCATCATCTTACACTGTCTCCAGACTGAGGGAGGTACTGATCCATCATCTTACACTGTCTCCAGACTGAGGTACTGATCCATCATCTTACACTGTCTCCAGACTGAGGGAGGTACTGATCCATCATCTTACACTGTCTCCAGACTGAGGGAGGTACTGATCCATCATCTTACACTGTCTCCAGACTGAGGGAGGTACTGATCCATCATCTTACACTGTCTCCAGACTGAGGGAGGTACTGATCCATCATCTTACACTGTCTCCAGACTGAGGGAGGTACTGATCCATCATCTTACACTGTCTCCAGACTGAGGGAGGTACTGATCCATCATCTTACACTGTCTCCAGACTGAGGGAGGTACTGATCCATCATCTTACACTGTCTCCAGACTGAGGGAGGTACTGATCCATTATCTTACACTGTCTCCAGACTGAGGAACGTACTGATCCATCGTCTTACACTGTCTCCAGACTGAGGGAGGTACTGATCCATCATCTTACACTGTCTCCAGACTGAGGGACGTACTGATCGATCATCTTACACTGTCTCCAGACTGAGGTACTGATCCATCATCTTACATTGTCTCCAGACTGAGGGAGGTACTGATCTATCATCTTACACTGTCTCCAGACTGAGGGAGGGACTGATCCATCATCTTACACTGTCTCCAGACTGAGGGAGGAACTGATCCATCATCTTACACTGTCTCCAGACTGAGGGAGGTACTGATCCATCATCTTACACTGTCTCCAGACTGAGGGAGGTACTGATCCATCATCTTACACTGTCTCCAGACTGAGGGAGGTACTGATCCATTATCTTACACTGTCTCCAGACTGAGGGAGGGACTGATCCATCATCTTACACTGTCTCCAGACTGAGGGAGGTACTGATCCATCATCTTACACTGTCTCCAGACTGAGGGAGGTACTGATCCATCATCTTACACTGTCTCCAGACTGAGGGAGGTACTGATCCATCATCTTACACTGTCTCCAGACTGAGGGAGGTACTGATCCATCATCTTACACTGTCTCCAGACTGAGGGAGGTACTGATCCATCATCTTACACTGTCTCCAGACTGAGGGAGGTACTGATCCATCATCTTACACTGTCTCCAGACTGAGGGAGGTACTGATCCATCATCTTACACTGTCTCCAGACTGAGGGAGGTACTGATCCATCATCTTACACTGTCTCCAGACTGAGGGAGGGACTGACCCATCATCTTACACTGTCTCCAGACTGAGGGAGGTACTGATCCATCATCTTACACTGTCTCCAGACTGAGGGAGGGACTGATCCATCATCTTACACTGTCTCCAGACTGAGGGAGGTACTGATCCATCATCTTACACTGTCTCCAGACTGAGGGAGGGACTGATCCATCATCTTACACTGTCACCAGACTGAGGGAGGTACTGATCCATCATCTTACACTGTCTCCAGACTGAGGGAGGTACTGATCCATCATCTTACACTGTCTCCAGACTGAGGGAGGTACTGATCCATCATCTTACACTGTCTCCAGACTGAGGGAGGGACTGATCTATCATCTTACACTGTCTCCAGACTGAGGGATGGACTGATCTATCATCTTACACTGTCTCCAGACTGAGGGAGGTACTGATCTATCATCTTACACTGTCTCCAGACTGAGGGAGGGACTGACCCATCATCTTACACTGTCTCCAGACTGAGGGAGGGACTGATCCATCATCTTACACTGTCACCAGACTGAGGGAGGTACTGATCCATCATCTTACACTGTCTCCAGACTGAGGGAGGTACTGATCCATCATCTTACACTGTCTCCAGACTGAGGGAGGTACTGATCCATCATCTTACACTGTCTCCAGACTGAGGGAGGGACTGATCTATCATCTTACACTGTCTCCAGACTGAGGGAGGGACTGATCTATCATCTTACACTGTCTCCAGACTGAGGGAGGTACTGATCTATCATCTTACACTGTCTCCAGACTGAGGGAGGGACTGACCCATCATCTTACACTGTCTCCAGACTGAGGGAGGTACTGATCCATCATCTTACACTGTCTCCAGACTGAGGGAGGGACTGATCTATCATCTTACACTGTCTCCAGACTGAGGGAGGGACTGATCTATCATCTTACACTGTCTCCAGACTGAGGGAGGTACTGATCTATCATCTTACACTGTCTCCAGACTGAGGGAGGGACTGACCCATCATCTTACACTGTCTCCAGACTGAGGGAGGGACTGATCCATCATCTTACACTGTCTCCAGACTGAGGGAGGTACTGATCCATCATCTTACACTGTCTCCAGACTGAGGGAGGTACTGATCCATCATCTTACACTGTCTCCAGACTGAGGGAGGGACTGATCCATCATCTTACACTGTCTCCAGACTGAGGGAGGGACTGATCCATCATCTTACACTGTCTCCAGACTGAGGGAGGGACTGATGCATCATCTTACACTGTCTCCAGACTGAGGGAGGGACTGATCCATCATCTTACACTGTCTCCAGACTGAGGGAGGGACTGATCCATCATCTTACACTGTCTCCAGACTGAGGGAGGGACTGATCCATCATCTTACACTGTCTCCAGACTGAGGGAGGGACTGATCCATCATCTTACACTGTCTCCAGGCTGAGGGAGGGACTGATCCATCATCTTACACTGTCTCCAGACTGAGGGAGGGACTGATCCATCATCTTACACTGTCTCCAGACTGAGGGAGGGACTGACCCATCATCTTACACTGTCTCCAGACTGAGGGAGGGACTGACCCATCATCTTACACTGTCTCCAGACTGAGGGAGGGACTGATCCATCATCTTACACTGTCTCCAGACTGAGGGAGGTACTGATCTATCATCTTACACTGTCTCCAGACTGAGGGAGGGACTGACCCCCTCATATTAGTCTCTCATCTCACCATCTATATAAGAAGTCTTTCTTACAAGAGGAAACACACGGCTTTCCGCATTCTACCCTTCCCGTCAACCAGGAGGGGGCATTAACCCCCTTCCTGTGGGGGTAGGGGAGGGCAGGAGGGGGCAGGAGAGGGGGGCATCTACCTCTTTTACATGACTTGTTTGGCAGACTTAGTGGCTATGTTTAGTTAGGGGGGGGGGTAGAGGGGTAGGGGGTGGTAGTGGTTGTGGTAGTGGATGTGGCAATAGTCATGGTGTAATTAAATGTAGTAGTGGTCATAGCTGTAGTGGTTACAGTAGCATAGTAGTAGTAGTAATAGTGGTAGCAGTAGCATCGTAGTAATAGTGGTAGTAGTGGCAGTGGTAACAGCAGTAGTAGTAACAGTGGTAGCAGTAGCATCGTAGTAATAGTGGTAGTAGTGATAGTGGTAACAGCAGTAGTAGTAGTAATAGTGGTAGCAGCAGCACAGTACTAATAGTGGTAGTAGTAATAGCGATAGTGGTAGTAGTGATAGTGGTAACAGCAGTAGTAGTAGTAATAGTGGTAGCAACAGCACAGTACTAATAGTGGTAGTAGTAATAGTGATAGTGGTAACAGCAGTAGTAGTAGTAATAGTGGAAGCAGCAGCATAGTAGTAGTGGTAGTAGTGACAGTAGTAGTAGTAGTAGTAGTAGTGTTGGTAATGATAGTGGTAGTAGTGATAGTGGTAGCAGTAGTAGTAGTAGTAGTAGTGGTGGTAGTGATAGTGGTAGTAGTGATAGTGGTAGCAGCAGTAGTAGTAGAAGTAGTAGTAGTAGTAGTGCTGGTAGTGATAGTGGTAGTAGTGATAGTGGTAGCAACAGCAGCAGTAGTAGTAGTAGTAGTAGTAGTAGTAGTAGTGCTGGTAGTGATAGTGGTAGTAGTGATAGTGGTAGCAGCAGCAGCAGTAGTAGTAGTAGTAGTAGTAGTGCTGGTAGTGATAGTGGTAGTAGTGATAGTGGTAGCAGCAGTAGTAGCAGTAATTTTTGCTAGTATTTTTAAGCCAGGGGAGGGTTAGTAACCCAGGGTAACCCAGCAAGATCATCATGCTGGCATATATCCACCACCAACAACCTGGCTGACCAGACAAGCACTAGACAAGTCTGGTCCAGGACCACCACCAGCAGCACCAACAACGTTGTTGACCAGACAAGACTGGCTCATGGCCCCATCTTTGCACATGGTATTCTTTACAAGACTGATGGACCAAGTACATCCCCTGAGGGACTCCTGACCTCAGATAATTCTCTGTAAAGGACTGATGAAGCCGCTGCATGGCGGAAAGCCACGTTGTATACGAGTCTAATTTATCAACTTGTCGACTCTATGAGCCATTTGTGTACACATCAAAGGTACACTTGTGGAAAAAGTACCTTTGCTCTCTCAGTTATGCCTCGCTTAACGACGGAGGTACGTTATGAGAAACGTCGTTAAGCGATCCCGTCGTTAAGCGATCCCGTCGTTGTGCGAACAAGCGTCCGTTGGAACTAATTTGCTGAGATTTCTTACTCATTTCTGCAACTTCGCAACGTCTTGAAGTGTTGATTGCAACATAAAAGGCCAAGAGCTATCCTTCAACTCCCCCCCCCATGGTTTCTTCCATCTG